>NC_051437.1:17550865-17640093 GCF_001649575.2 Kryptolebias marmoratus | reverse complement strand
AAAGTAGCATTGTTGGTGAAGCTGAGGTGTAACCTCAAACCTTGTCTGTTAGCGAGGAGTTCATTTCCGAGAGGGATGGATGTCTGTAATGGGGGGGTTAAACTGTGTAGGGACCCATGAGGCCTCAGTGAAACTCAATCACACATGGAAACCTGGTTCACAGATCAAACCACACCTAGACTCTGATCCGAGATTGTATGCGATGAGTGAGATGTTCTTTGTTAGAGATGAAAAAATATGAAAGAGAGCTCTGCAAAAAATACAAGATATAAAGAATAAGACCGGATGTGTGTGTGTGGGTGTGTGTGTTTCAGGACAAAATACAGTTCAGAACTTGCATTTGAACAAACTGCATGTAGTCTTCTTGAAAATATTGCCAAAAATAAAGCAGAAGGAAACCACAAACAAAAGAAAGTTTGACTTTGCCTGGTGATTATAAAGCCAGAGGAAGTGACAATTTATTTCTGATCTCGGCTCTGTTTTTGGGAGCACTGAAAGCACATCTCCGGTCTCGGGAGTAGCGTCTCTCATCATACGAGGCTACGTGATGAAGGGCAAGCAATGACACTTTTTTTTTAACTGCTGCACAAAACAACACCCAAAGACTTGGACCTGGATTGACCTTAGTTAGAAGGGCAACAAGTTTTAATTAGAGAAATCAAAATGTTCTGCATTGTGCATTCAGTTAGGAGGAAGTGTATTTGTTGAGTGGCAAAAACATGACAAATTCATAAAAACATGAGACATTACATGAAGACATTTGGTTCACAGGTAATCTTTTTTTTTTAATGACTTCAGGATCTATAATTTTATGGACATAAAATAGTTTTCACTTTATGCAACTCAGACCAGAGGACTCCACAGTCATCAGGGGATGTTTTGTAATCCTACATACAAGCAACAGTGTCTGGGCAAAAAGTCAAATGATTTAACCCTGATCGGTGTTTTTGTTTTACTTCTACTAATTCAGAAATCTAAAAGGAATAACATTAGCTCATGTAGACCGAATCCTCCCTCTGCTGTTGATGTTTGGAGTCAAACAGGGGGGATAGGCGACGGGTCCAAGGATGTGTTGCTGATGCAAAGCACTGCCAGAACACTGAAGCAGAATATCTCCGATGTTTTAGACTGAATGCGATAAACAGGCGTCCATGTGCAGACTTGTTTTTGTCCCTGTGTCATATTCCTAGAATTTCTGTGTCTCTGGTGGAGAGGAGGAGCAGTGATATAAGGGACTTCCTTTAAATGCCAGGAATGTGGGCCATTGTGTTGATCAGCTCCAGAGGATTTATAAACAGAGCAACAGAGTGATGTGTCTGCAGACTGTTTAAACAAGATATTAATCAGGGGTTAAAGGAACAATGCGTTGAATGGAAAAGGATATGGAGTGTTAACCCCAAACTAGATTAAATCCTTCTGCTCTTTCATAACAGACACTTTGTCATTTGTTTAAACAGCCCAAATGTAAATACCTGAGCAACACACACACACACAACCACAAAGTTGTGCACTTTACTTAATAAAACATTGATAATTTCGGCCTGGAAACAACAACTAAGCTATTAACAAAATTCTGAAGGCATATAATAGAATGCCTTCAAACGTTGAAATTAAGAAGCTGCTCTGAATTATGTCTGTTTGTGTACAAAAAGGATACATATTAATAGAATGGTTTGCTTCCTTGTATGAAATATTATTTCATTTAGTTTGTAAACTACCTGCAGTAGCCAGTATTTAGACGAGATGGATAACACCAGTTAAAATGCTGCTACAGGAGTTAGCAGCATTTAAAAAGTTGTTCAGCTCTTTTGTACAACAAATATCTTACCTGTTGTAGATAGCTCTATGAACAACCCCAGTTTGGAGAAATAAAACAGGCAAAATCTCACAGTCTTCAAATTAGTTTATGGTTGTTTCCAAGTGCAATTAGAAGCAGCAGCTAGCTGTAGCAATTGTGGTGTAGCCTGAGGTTTCTGTCAGGTTAATTGTGTAATGCAAACTTAACAGCAATCTTTATCAGTAAATATATTGTTTGTGTTACTGATTTTTTATTTAAGATTTTGCATTAATATTAATAGATGTAATATTGTTAGATTTCTTACTAAATGGCTTTTTATCATAGAAATACATTTTAACAACATAAACAGCTTTTTTGTGAACAGGAGAGAAAACACAGGGAAACTTCTCTAAATCATCAGTTCATAAATTGAACTCTTTTATGGTGTGAAAACAAAATCGCTAAGGTTTATTTACAAAAAAGGAAACGACTGATGCTGCTTTATACTAACACCAGATATTGCTTAATAGGAACAAGAATATTTTTTATTGTGTTTTGTTTCCATTTTTAGTTTTGCTGATGTTTCTGAAGTGATGTATTGTCCTAGAAAAAAAAAAAGAAATCTGGTTAAAAAAGAAAAAAATCGAATAAATAAACTCTTACAGTGTCGAAAGGTTTTAAAAAACACACTTTGATGGCAATTGTTATCATGTTTGGCAGCACATCGCCTGATCCCATGTTCCTTGTTGCATTAGCATTAATCACATTATAAAAATATCTCATACTCCCCGTCTCCTTCATGCTGAGTGTGTGTCCTGATCTTACAGGGACTTTCAATTATTCAATTATCCAGAGAGAGTCTCCAGTTATTCTGTGGCTTATGGTTCCTGCAATTGTTCTTTATCTGCTTTATGGGATGCTTGTCTCGCCTTCCCCCTCACACACACACACACACACACACACACACACACAGAATATTTCTTTGGAAGTGACCTTGTCTTTGAGGCCAACTGTTGGAAGCCTTACCTCTCCCTGTGTCTCCAAACCCTTTCCGTTTGCTGCTCGTCTCCATCCATGAGTGTCTCTCCTTGTGTTGTATATGACTTTGCGACATGGAGACATGGAGTTATGGATCTGTTGCAAATTGTTGATTTTGCAGACAAAAAATTGAATTATAAATCATGAATTTGACTAAAAAACCTTGAATATGCATAATAACGTTTTCTAGCAGCTCTGCATGCTTTACGGTGCAATTACAAATTTGTTGGGTGTAAGTAAACATTTTTTTCTTTTGCAAAGTTCTTCACTGCTCATGTAATTAGTCCTGCCTTGAACCATGGGAATCACACAAATACTTTTTAAATCTGCATCTGAACTTTGCGTGAGTACAGCAGACGTTTTTCCACTTCATCCTTGATGAATGCCTCGTGACCTCCACCACACTGTTCATCAAACATCTGGGTCATGCATCTCCTGGGCGGGTAAGGCAGCACCCGCCTCCATCCACGGGTTCCCGGAGGACCTTTGTGTGAGGGTGTGCTCACAAAAGATCCCCCACATGTAACGTTCATGTTATATTTTTAATTGTGAAGCACATAATTACAGTGCACCTTATTTGACAGAGGTTGTGCACAAACAAAGTAATGTAAAAAAGTGCAAATATTTCTGCTTCATCCCAGACACACTCAAACCAAAAAAGTTTAATTCCCTGCTTACAGGCTTAGTTCAGTTCTTTTGAAGTGGGGCTCTGTGGATAGATATCTGTTCGAGGCATCTTTCATCAGAGAAGAACCAAAGGTGAGATTTCCATCTGACCTTCCTTTTTTTTTTGCTAATAGTCACTGACCTGTGTTCCCCTTTTCAGTGCCACACAAGAAAAGAAACCATTCACTCCTTTTAGCCTCATCTGGAGTATCTGGGCCTTGGCATCGTAGTTAGCGAGCTTTTGTCAAGAGTTATTAATACCTGCACTCATACAGGAACAGTTTCACTCCTTATTTTGTTTATCACAGACTAATAAACAAATTGAACCATGTAGACAAACTGTTTTGATCCGCAGAGTGCTTGAGCTGACAGGAGAATCCAAGTTATGGGACATGTCGCTTTCTAGACCGGGGCATTGTGCGGCTGAAGTACTCAGCGGCGACACAGCCTTGAACCACATTGTAAGAGCTGCCGCTGCATTGTCTGCTTCACCTCAACACTTTCTGTCAACACCAGATTCACTTTCAGCTTCAGGGCACTCACAGAACAAAAAACAACGTTACTTTGTGTTGCCATTTCTGGTGTGTGTTCACTAGAGAGTAATGAATGCTCCTAAATGCTTTAAACAAAAACCTGCTTTTAAACGTGCAGATCTCTGCATAAATGCAAAGCTTCTGCAGAGAAATCACACAGAAAACCTGCTATACATTTACATATATATCTTTGTCACCTGAGCATAAGGTGTACAGGAGTTTGCGTTGATTCGCTGTAGTGACTCCAGTTTCTTTCTTTTTCTTTTTTTTTTTTTTCGTGCGTGAGACTGATGGAGTGGGTCCTTGAGAATCACCAGAGCAACTCACCTCACACAGAGTTCAGGGCTGCTCTGCTGCTTTCACTGCTCGAAATGTTGACTCAACAGCTTTTAGCTTGACTTAACACACAAGGTATTATCTACATATTAAATAGACCTTTTTAACATTAACCTTTTCTTTATAAACTTAAATTTATGGATGAACTCTTTTCAAGCTGTTGCCGTCACAGTGTTATTACAGAGTTTGTGCAATACGGTTTCAGTTAAGTGCATTTTACTAGAAACAAAAAAAAAGTGAAATGTCAGAAAATAAACTAAGCAATAAATATTAATTCTACTTTAAGAAAGACAAGAGTTGCTCAATGGCCATTGTTTTCTTTATGTTTTAAAAATAACAATTATTTTTGTAAAATAGATATGTAATTCTTTCAGCAGATCCCAATTTTTCTTTAGTTTTGATGTGACAACAGCTTGATTTAAAAAAGTCATCCCTACTTTCCAAAGACAGAAACAGAAATCCTCAGGACCATCGGGTAAATTGTAAGGGTTGTGTCAGGAACAGCATCTGGCATAAAACACAACATGCAAGTTCATCCAAGCAACACTATACTGGATCGGTCAATGCCCAGGTTAACGATGACCGCCACGGGGGCTGTTGACAAACAGGGTGCCGGTGGAAATTGTGCTGCTGTTAGTTAAAGACCACGAGGAGGGAAACCTGATGCAGTTAGAAAGGACAAAGAGGTAGTTGGAGTGAGGACAGAGGACACAGAAGACAGAGTTAGATGGAGGAGGATGACTCGTTGTGGTGACTCCTGAAACGGGAACATAGAAAAGAGAAAGAAGAAGAAGATGATGAGTACTCTATGACTTCCTGAAGACATTTTGAAATCATTCAAAAGTAGGTTATAGGTTACTGTAGCACCACATACCTTCTACTGCACATAAAAATCTGAGAGCAGCAGAATGGAGAGACGGGACATTAATATTTTAGCCAGGTGAGTGTCCACCCATTCATTTTCTTTACCTGTTGTTCTGTGCAGGGTCACGGGGTCATTGGGCAAGAGGCAGGGTACACACTGCCATCACAGAACCACATAGAGATGAACAACTCACACTCTCACTCACACCTAGTGACAATTTAAAGTTACCAAATGAGTTTTTAACCTGAGACCTTATTGTATGTCTAACCACTTCTCCACAGTTGAATGACGCACGTATAAAATTCAAGCTTTCAAATAAAGCAATAAGAAGCAATTCTGGAAGATGGACAAAAACATTAAACTGTATACATGATGAGTAAATTACATACAAATAATGAAAAAAAAATCATCCAGGCTTCAGCATATACTGATGAACCCAATTGTTAATCCCAACTTTCTTATAAAGTTAAAAAAGTGCTCAAGCTTGTGAAAACTTGACTCTTTGTTTCGGTTCCTTCACATGTCTCACCTTCTCTTGTTTTTCCCTCTCCATCACCTTTATCTTGCTCCCGTCTTAACTTATTCTGCATCAAAGGCTCCTCATGGCTCCAGCTGGGTGGCTGCTAGCCTCTCATTTCCTCCCATGCTCCCCAGCCATTCAGCAGTGGCATGCTCCATCAGGGCTGAGCAGACCCCAGGGAGTCTACCAGAAGCCTTCGCTAGGCGCTCGCCGCCACTTCCTGCTCATTTAAGTGACCCTTTAGAATGGAGCACCATTGTCCTGGCTGTTATCTGATGGCTCCACTCCACAGACAGACAAAGCTGAGAGCCTGCCCCCCCCCATCCTCCCTCCACCTCAATTGCCAATTCGTTTTCTTTCTTTCTTTTTTTTTGTTTCATGCATTATTTGCTGAAGACATTCGTTTTACAAACACTAATAAATGCATAAAAGTACCAAATGCTGCATAATATGAAAGAACACAGGGATGCACATAAAAATAGTGGTGAAACAACCAAATCTTTTCAAGCCATGATATAATTATTTACAAAAGCTACTTGTAAAGCTTGCAGACTAGATGCTTAGTTGATAAAATGAGTAGCTGATGGATGTAGAAATAAATTAGAAACATAAGTGAGAGTGAGAAGACCAAAAGGGTTGCTAGTTTAACTCTTTTTCCTTAATAAAGAAAAACAATAATTTAATAGTAATAAATGAAGACGCATGTGTGACTGCTGATCAGCACATGGAGCTGTGCTGCTTTCAAAAGATTCTGGTATTATACCTAAAATATATACAAAAGAGAAACTTTTCAAACTTTATATTTGATTGTGATTGGCATCATGGCTTCAAATAACCAGAGATAACATCAAATGGAAACAATGTTAACCTTTTACACCATATCACCTTTGCGTCAAATAGCAATTTCCATTCACCTCTGGGGGATTTTTTACACTGAAATTTGAATGCACTGGAACAGTTTGCAGTCAGTAAGTTTTGTGTGTCATGTGTTGCAAAACAGAAGTGTTCAGACAGTCTGAGTAATTATTGACGCAAAAGTAACATGGTGTAAAGTTTCGCTGCACTGCGCTGATTTAAAACAGCTATGACATTTTTTAAGGCGTGTCAGCTGATTCAAATATAATTTTTGTTCCCCAAATCAGTCAGTAAAATATGATTGATTTATGTTTTAAAAAGATGTTTTACATTACCAAATAAACAAGTGAATAATAAATGTACCTGAGTTAGCCAAAAGGCTAAAATTCAATGGGAGTTACTTTGCCTGACGTAAATCAGCTCCTATAGTTTTAAAGAAAATATTGATATCAACACAGAAATAAAAAATAAAATGCTGCATTAATAATAAACGCATACAATAATCATGTCAAATAACGTAAAACCTATAATAGTGCAGGTGAAAAGCTTCTTAATCTTGATAATGTTTTCCTTGAATAACTGTAAAAGGTTATTTGAGAACATAATTTGCAGGTTGAAATGCCAAACCATAAAAAAATAATTCCTCATGATTATGACCTGTGGTCATGTTGTGTGAAATGTACAAAGATCAGTTTCGTTGTTTCAAAAAATAGAATCTTTCTCTTTAAAAACTCTTTCCAGCCACACAATTTTAATGCTTTTAATTGTATTTTTGTACAAATAGTAAAGTTTATTTGCATCATAAGCAACATGTTGAAGTTAGACTTCATATGTGTAGATTTTCACTTTGATTTATTAAATCACCTACGTTCATTTATCAGTTTTGCAGCAATAAAAGACAAAAGCTGCCTGATGAAGTAGGAGCGTGCCACCATTCAGTGGATTTAACATGGAAGCAGTGTCCTCTTGTGGAGAGACACAGAAAAGCCAAACCCTTTTCTTTCATTTATTTTTTTTTTCTCTGTTTGTGACTTTTTGCCCCCCACACAGGGAGAAGCAGAGGGGGGTTTCCTATAGGGACACCATTGTGTTGGCTGCATCAAAGGGTGAGTTGTTGAAGCAGCTTTGGTGTGCTATGATGTCGCCCACATGAGTCAGGATTACCTGCACAGGTGCTGGCAACCAGGGGGGTGAGGGCTGGACTGGACTTGCTGTCTGCTCCGATTTCATATACTTGTGAGCGAACAGGAAAGCCTGTAACCGTAGAAGGAAAGCCATCAAACAGAGAGGAACTGAGTTTAAGCTGCTTTAAAATAACCTCATTTCCCCCTTTTTCCTTTAAATCAATTTATGTGTTTTTTATGCATGTAATCACCTCCTCAGCGGCTTCCTCGAGTGTTGTTGTGATGAACTGTCTGCTCCTCAAACTGCAGTTTTCACAACTACACATGCTAAAATAAAATCCTTATTGTTTTGTTTGAAAAGTTAAGGAAAATCTGCTCACAGAGTCGAAATCCAATCAAAATTTGCATTTAATAAAAGAGATGTTGAACATGATTAGTTTAAATGGTACTTGGAGTGTAACCAATAAGGCAGAAAACTATAATTAATTCCTAATGTTGCATTTTGTTTTTATTTGAGTATATTTCTTTAATTTTCTTTTGAATTCCAGCAATGTTTCAGCCTTAGTGGGTCATTGTCACAGAATTATCTGTGCAGGTATAAAGTTCAAGTTTTGCAAGTACAAAAATATAGTCATAAAAAGTAAGGGAATTTAGTTTTTAAATATGTTTAGAGCACTCTTGGTAACATTTACCAGCAGAATTTACCTGAGCGGAGACATTAAAGTCACGTCGAACAAGTAAACACACAGCATAAGGAAATGAACACTCCTGAAACAACTAAAGAAACGCTCCAACTAAAACTCATTCATCCATCCAGATTTCCCCCACTTTTCCTCTCTTCTTTTCTGAAGATCAAGCAAGGGAAAAATAAAAAAAAAAGTTGAAAAAATTCTGCCTCTTTGATCTGCACACACAAGTGAGAGTTCATTTCCATTTTTGATTTTTTTTTTTCCTTCCTTTCTGTAAGAGTGCCAGCATCAAGATTTACCTTGGTGTGCAAATGTGCTGGAATAGGTTAAAAGGAAATCTCGCTGCTCTCTCAAAGCACAAGTGCAGATGTTATGAAGTTAATTAAAAATTTAGCAATTCGTTTCTCCCGTCCCAATTTAGGCTGCATCAAATAGAAGAAAACAGACGGGGGGGAAAATGACTTATAAGGGGAGTCCGTGCAGTCGGTATTTTTTACATGTACGGCAACATCAACAAGGAGGAAGACTTGTATAATGTAAAATTCAGGATGATGCACCGCTCCTATCCACAACTCTACATATGCTACATCCTGTTTTTAAAGCATTAATTCATGTGTTAAACAAATAATTCCAGCGTGGAACTATCATTCTGACTTCTTGGATTCCACTATTCTGAAACTCTTCAACTCTTTGGCCTGGTTTCGCTCAAAGATCTGATATGAGTCCACAACTTTCACACCACCTGGTTCATTTAGATAACAACATTCATGAGCCCCCCCCCTTTCAGTCAGTCTTCCCCAACAAGTAACCCAGCTTTATCCGTGTTTGCTAAAATTGCATCAGTATGTTGACACGGGCTTCGAATCTTCTTCCAGCTCTTCCTTCTCCTCCCAGATAATAGTGCCATCCACAGAAAGGATGTCAGGCCTCAAGATGCTGCCCACCCCCTCTCCACTCCCCCTCTGGATGATGGTAACAGAGGGAGGGTGGGGTTCTTCTTTTCTGCACAGGTGCTGCAGCTGCATTCGTTCCTGACTCCTTTCTGCGCAAACACTGTTCAGTGTTAGCCTCTATGTGCTGCTCCCCCCCCCACCACCACCGCCATCCCATCCCACCCCACCCTGACCCAGTGGGACCCCTCCTCCACTGAGTGATATTACAAGCGGCAGCCGCGCGCCTCTGATCTACATGCGCCGGGCTCCTGCCTGGTCCTGGGTGAATAGCGCTTGACTTGTTCAATTTGTTTAGAAGGCGCGTTCGACGCTTTGAAGCCACACATTTTAGCATAAATCATAACCTGTCTCCTTGCTCACAACTGCTTTGAAATGCAACATCTGCTTTTGAATCTCCTGCTTTACAATTAGTTAAGCAACATCAATAGAATGACTCCCTGTAATTTTTCTTGATAATGAACTGCTTTGTACACGTGAGAGGCCACTGGTGGTGGGGCCCCGTTTGGTTTATTTATTTTTTCCTCCCAAGGCCAAGGTCCTGAGACGGATCGATCTTTATTAGCTTCGCCGTGTTGGGACACCGGGAACTTCTTAAATTTTTAAAAAACGCTCCGAGCACAATCAGACATGTTAAATTGGGTTACCCTCGGTGGTAACCTACTTAGGAAGTGTCATGGTTGTGGGGCATGTTACCGGGTCCGTGTTGTTTACTCTTTCATCACACTCTTCAGAATTCCTGTTTGTTGGTTTGTTTTGCAAAGCACAGCCTTCTGTTCAGCTGTGGGAAAAGCACGGAATCAAAGTCCCGGAGAGCAGTCTGATGCTGACATTGATAAGCTTCGCCTGTCGCTATCCATTTGTCTGAATGACGTTGATGCTCAGGTTGGATCTCTGGAGGAAGTGCAGGGAAACAAGGTGCATATGCTCCTGCAGAGTCTTCTCTCTTCAAGTTTGCCCGGCGAAGTTTGTGCACGTCGAAATTTAAAGTTAAAGCTGCTGGTAAAGAAAAACAAACCAAATATCAGCAAGAGTTGTAAACTGTGTCGAAGTTAAAACTCCCCAAAACTGATCCGTCACTTGGAGTCCCTCTCATTAGGTGCATTAAGAATTCTTTTTGCAGGTTGAAGGAGAAAAAAAAAAAAACAATCCCAAACATTTTTTTTCTTTTTATTATTTTTTATTTTATTTTCAAAGGCAAGCATTTGATCAGTAGTCATCAATTAAACTTACTGAGGTGCAAATTACACCACAAGGATTAGATGAAAGAGCCTGTGTGTCATTTCCTCCCCTCCTCCTCAAAGCTTTGGCTCGATTCGCAGCACACACAAACAGCAGGCTGATCCCTGGCATGGTGGTGACAGGGTGACACTTCCCCTCACATTACGCAGGCTGAGCTGACTGAGGGGCTTAACAGATAGTGGCATCGCAGGCGTGCGTTTACAAATAAACCTGGTGCTCGGGCTGCGCGGCACAGCCCTTGTATTCCTGCTACCGCTTAGCATTTCTGACTTTGGTTGGAGCTCCGCCATACGATCAGGTTACCGTACAGAGTGAGTTCCTCTTCCCAGATGGCATTTTAGGACTTAGAAAACATGTTATATTTGAGGTTTGGTTTAGTTTTTCATTTTTCTTTTTTTTTTTTTTTTTGCAGACTGAACTGCATAGCTGTGGGATTGTGTTTCCAGGCTGTGTGTGAATTTGTTGGACTTTAAACACCCACATGAAGAATATCATAATACATAACATATACAGTAAAATGCATGCTGTCATATCTAAATATGAACATTAAAAATCCAATATGCTGTTTACTTTTGACAGACCGGTTACCAGTTTTGCAAAACTCAATAATCTCAAAATATTATGAGAATTTAAACACGTCGCTCTGTTTTTATTAATTTCTCTATTAATTCATTAAGTATGTATTTTAACATGCATTTCCTCATGTATCCAAGGCTGGCTAGAGCACCCTTTGCACCCCTATTTCCCACGGCCTTGCCAAATGGTTTTATTCACCAAATGAATAATATAAAAGCAGAGACAAAAGAAACAATGAGACCCAAATGAGACCTTCATTTCAGGTTAAATTTAATGTTTAAGTGTTATTTTTATCACTTTCTGGTGTCAGTTTGAACCAAGGTTTCGGTGAAAATTGCTCACATCTCCAACAGCCACAGAACGAAGCTTTGGGATCAACTGGGAAAGGTCTCTGCACGCCACAATACCCAGATTAACTTGATGCCTGTAAGTTATATTGTCAAGTGTTCCAGACAATTATTGTTTTTCATCTGAACGTGTTTATATAGGCCTTGTGGTTGATGAGCCCATTGTTTCTTTTGTCTCTGCTTTTATATTATTCATTTTATGTGGCGTTCCTACAGACAGGCAATTGTAGGGAATTCGTCTTTTTGGGGAATTTACACAGCAAACCCTATAAATAAACAATTCATATTTTCCCGGTAAATTAGTTATCATTAATTTTAAATGCTGTGTTGGGGAAATGAATTACCATAAACTTAACACGCTGAAAAATTGCCTGAGTGGATATTTAAAACACCAACAGGAAAATCACAAAGGATGTCAGTCAGATGCAGAGACAGCTTAATTAGAATTGATCTTATTGGTCATATAGAGGTACAATATGCAGCTCCATGTAAGGAATATGACTCAGACTGACTGGCTTTTTTTTATTCACAAATGTTGTTTATGAAATTAAGGCAATGCAATAAAATTCTGATGAGCAGTTTATTATACAACTGCCTTTCCCCCAACATGTGATGCAAAGTAACATTTACCGTAAATAAACTAACTGAAAATAAAACAAAGAAAATTTCTCATATGCTGAAACAAAAATCATGTTTTATTATTAGAGCTATATATATATTTTATTAAAAGCAACCAATGTATTTGCATCACCTTTTAACAATGCACTTCAAGTATATGAAAACTGAGGAGCCAAAAGCTGTACTTTTAAGAGCACAATGTTTTCTAGTTCTTGTTTGATGGAAGAATTCATGTAGGCCCGTGGCTTACATTTCTTTTTTTCATAATGCATGAAAGGTTTTTATTAAGTGGCAGGATCGGTAACAGGAAAAGTCAGTTCAGTACCTGGACTTTCATATTAAGTGGTAAATGGATAGGATTTGTATCCTGTTTTTCTGGCTTTACTGATAACTCAAAGCACTTTTACACTACAATTCACGTTCACACACACTGAGAAATCCCACACTTGGAGATCGGGGGGCAACTTGCCCAAGGACGAACATGAAGCGGGTGAAGCCAGGATCAAGCCTCCCGTTTACCAGACAACCCAACAGAACAGTGCTGGTGTGCTGTGGTGGTCTACTGAGATCTTTCTTGAAAGAGAAGTCTGGATGGCAGCACATGGTATTTGAAATCAGAATGTATTAATAAGCACTTGAACAAAAAGCTTCAAGCTGTGACTTCGATTACTTCTGGCTGGGATTTCTGAATGGACCGAGGCAGCGTGGAGGGTTGAAGTCAACCTACTGCTGATGCACCTACAAGCAGCAAAGTGAGGTGATAAAAGAGTCATAACAGGCGACCTGTGAAAAGGTAAGAAGGCTTTGTGGATCAGTAATGTGACTCAGTGATGACCTACGATCTATGTGACCACCTGACCATGGGATTTAAAAGCCTAAACAAGAATAATCAGATTAATTACAGAGGAGAAAACTGATGATGAAGCACAGCAACTTTGTGTTTAGTTTTTAAAAATTGGCAAACCAAAGAGGATGCTAAACTGAGTTAGTTTGTCATGTTTTGAAAATGACAGATTTGAATGTTAATTTGTCATCCATCTCAAAAACGTCACTGAAACAAATTATGAAATGTGTGCAGAAACCACACAGTTCATGGTTCCTGTTTCTTTAGCTTTTATTGTTGTGGATGCAAAAAAAAAAGATCTTGGTGATGTGTTTTACAAATCTCAAATAGAAGTAAAGTTTTAATTGTTTGCAGATTTGTTAGTTTTTTTGTTGTCATGAAAAGGTACAGATCCTTCCTTTTTTTTGTCTTTAGTGTCAGTCTCTAAAAATGACTTGATTGGATTTTCTTCCTGTCATTTAACTATTTTATTCCAGAAAAGTCTTTGTTTGGGTCGTATGCCTCATCATTTGCTAAAATCTTTAAAGAATGTCCTGTAGAGATGATGAAATGAACATGAAGAGCTGTGACAGTTTGACAGATGGACTGTATTCAGCCTCATCACAGCCAAGTTTCTGCACTTTTTTTCCTTTGATAAGACATGAAACACTCTCTCTGCTCCGGCTTTTAGCCTCTGACAAGTGATTCAGCTCTGATATTTTGGTTTGTATGAGTCCTCTGAGTTAATGAATTAAAGAAATATATATATATATATATATATATATTAAGTTTCTAGTGTTTTGTTACATGATGATAGTCGAGCATTGAGCAATCAGGGCTGTAGTTCATTCAATTTTCCGTGTTCAGTTTATAAAACATTTTTCCAAAGGTGAGTGAGGCAGTGATTTCTTCAATCCATTTCTTTTACTGTACTTCACAGACCCCCTCGGCTTCTCTCCCCTTTCGTCTCTGGGAGTATGGGTGCATGTCAAGTGATTGTTGAATTGAAATATTGATGTGGAGTATCAAAGCGTGGCGTAGCACTCCTGTGTTTCCAGAACTAACCACGAAGCGCTTTGATCAGATACTCCTGTGATCTGACTTCTGAAGTTGTTAAGAGTGCTGGAAAACAAAATGCAAACAAACTTCAAGTGCTCTTGGTATTGATAAAAGTTTTCTTTGACAAGTGGAGATGCGTGCTGTCTGCCCAAGGCGGGAGATTTTAAGGTTTTCGTACATGCTCATGGACATGAGATGAGGGAATTATTCGAGGTTTCTGCCTCTCGCACACCTTGCGATGTAATCTAGAGGGGAGGGGATCGTTGCAGCATCGGGAAAAATGCAAATATGCGATTTATGCTTTCATTCAATGCTAAATACATGTTTCTGAATTTGTTTTTTTATTTTACAGAGAAAACGAACTGCTGATTCGTGTGAGTGATAGCAGCAGTTCAAATGCTTATAGAACAAAATGTTTAAAATAAATCACATTTTTCTTTCACATATCAATATTCTTCTCCTCCAAATTATTATACTGTATATTGGATGAAATGTTTGCTCAAAAAGTGACGATGAGACTTTTCTGAAAGTCAGTCATAAAGAAAAGAAAGGAAGAATCGTTTTCAGGAAGCTATAGTTTCAGCTCTGACTGGTTAAGCAGGCGTTAAGTGAATAATTAAATTTGTCTGCTCCTGAATTTTAGGTGCTTAACATCAAAATCAAAATCAATGTTTCATTTTTCTGAGACATTCAGAAGAGGATGTGAGATAAACCCCGTAAAGTAGGGGTGTACTGATACATGTATTCGCACTGTGATGGTTCGATACAGAGGTTTTAGATGGGTAAAGTGAACTGAAGACAAATGGCTTCAGTCACAGCTAATCACAGCTCCCAGAGTGGGTGAGGCTGCAGCGGACGGATGGCAGGTAAGCAGCACTGTGGCAAGTCTTTAGTTATTCAATATCCCTAAAATGAAGCATCATTTTGTCACGTTAGGACTCAGTTAGCTGGAAAGTTTGAATGTTTCAAATTTCATTTGTTTGGCTTCACAATGGGAGACGTTATTCAGTTTTGTGTTGCTTTTTATTTTGTATGAAGTTTCTGACAAATTTACTGAAGCAACAAACACTACTAGGTTTCTGTTTTATTTTGTTATTTTATAAGTAATATTTTCTTAAGAGAACTTTCTGCTTGACCCATGGCCTGTAGGTTACTCTTTACTCTTCAGACTGAATGAAAAACAGACTTTAAATATGACTTTTTTACCTTATAGTGAATTTACCAGTTGAAAAATGCTGCCTTGCTGTATTTTAGACCATCCCCACAAACAAAGGTGAGTTTTTTTATTTATTTTTCTCTGCTTATGGGAGAGTTCTCTGTAAGTAAAAGTACCATTTGTCAGTTTTTTCTTGTTGTATTGTACCTTATACCTCTAGTATAAATAGTAAATTAAAGCACTCTACAGTCATGAATTCTTTTGTTCAGAGTAAAACACGTCTAACTCAATAAAAAAAGAAACTGCAAAGAGGAGCAGACTAATCAATGAAGGATCACATTGTCGAACTGTAAAGTCCAGCTGTTGCTTTTCATCCCAAAGAAACAGAGGATCAAGGTATAATTACGCCGTCTTGTCCAGTTTTGCCTTGTTGAATAGTTAAAGACTGGAGCCCTACAGCTTAGCTGCAGGCCTTTACATGCTGCCTGTCTGCTTCAGCCATTAGGCCACATTTGTCACACGAGGGCCATTGAGTCAGCGTGGTGCTGTAAAACCAGCTTTTTTGACGTGGCCACCAGCACAAAGGCTGCTCTCCTCTGTGGCGGCCCGTTTTCAAGTGCAGATGGTCAAGACAGCTGGGACAATTTAGTGATCTGAGGTTTTTAAACTGCCCCCCAGGCATAATAAAAAAAATAAAGCAGCTTGAGTACCTGCCTGCATATTCTACACTCTGAGCTTCAGAGAAGGGTTTTGTCTGCAGAACAAATGACACCATTTGTGCTCCTTATGAGTCAGAAAACCTAAACTCCGCTTGAAGATTTTCAAAAAGAATAATAACAAAAGGCCTCAAAAGGCTATTTTCATCTTTTTTAGTTGGGCTTTTTCCTTTTCCTTGGATGTATTCGCTGTAGAACTAGTTGCAGGAGAACATCTGCATCATCTTGTTGGGATTTCTGTCCGTTTTGAAGTTGCTGGTGTACCCAGTCAGAGCGGCGCGCGGGCACATGACGGGGCGCCGCTGATTACCAGCGGTCTCACCAGCTGTTTAATGAACGCGGGGACCTCTTTCTCTGGAAATGAGTTTTCCCTTGAATGCTGCCGAGGCCTTATCCAGGTCTATTTAAATGAGGTAACATGGGGAAGGTAAGCAACCACCACATGAGCATTGTTTTCGCAGTTCAAAGTGAGGAGAGAGTACTTTGCACTTCAAAGACACTCATCTGGGAGGCAGTACAGTGGGGGTGGGGTGGCGTTGAAGGGGAGGGGGGGGAAGAGGGGACAGGAAATAAGAATCAGGGTAATTAACAACTTCTGCTCCGTAATAAACCACAGACATGGTACACTTCTGCCTCCAACATGCGCTCCATCCTTCTCTTTACTGCTGCTTTCTTACATCAGGAATTAGACTGTTTATCCCCCCCAGCTGTGAGTGAACAACGTTTATATCACAACTTCCACCAGGAGTTAAACAATATATCATGCACCGTTTAATGCTGCTGCACTCATAACCTAGAGATACAAGGCTACTTACTAAAAAAAAAGAGTTTAAGTTGTATTTCAGTGCTGAAACCTTTTCATTGGGAGGATTTCTCAGTGATTTCAGTTTTTCCTGAAAGAGCAGCATAAATATGTGATCACTTCTCTTGTCAAATAAATATATGGAGAAACACAGAGAAGCTTGTGTTTTAATGTGAGTAATAATTAAAAAATAAATAAAACAGCAGCTAAACTGTATTCTGGTTATTGAATCTAAATCCAATGGGGCTGTAGTATCTTGTGAATCTAAATCCATTTATTTAAAAGCTGTTAATGTAGGCACGCTTTTAATGAAAGAAACTCCACATTTGTGTTAAAAAATTCATTCATTCTGCCTTCGGGTGGCTTCTCCTCAGCTGGGGGGACGGTGTTTGTTTAAGGATCACAGCCTGGTCAAACGGTGAGGAGCAGATAAAGTGAGAAAGCAGGAATTTACATGAGAAACAGGTTCCCAGCCTGGATTTAAACTCTTAACATTGTAATGGTGAGCAGAGTTACAGAATGAGATTAAGCCCCGATCTGCATTTAATGGAGCACATCTGAGGCGGCCTCTACTTGAACCCCGAAATGTGAGAATGTCACACAGGGCGGCTTTTTCTTGACGTGTCGCCTACTGGTGAGAACTCGGGAGGCTTTGATTGAGTTTTATCAATTAGCTTTGTGAGGGGGGAAAATGCTGTGACTTTCCTCAGAGCGTGTGCGCGCCAAGCCGAAGGGTGTGCCTGCTGGAGACACCGAAAAGTCATCCGATTAAATTAATTATAACAAGTTACCTTCATGTGCTGACTTAGCTCATTCATTCTTGTTACAAACAGATAACGTTTCGATTTTCTTGCTTTTTTGTGTTTTTGCTTCAATACATAATTAAAAATTAAAGATCTTGCATTCATGTAAGGAATGCAGATCGCCTGCTGCCTTTCATGCTGGAGTTTTAAACTCAAATTGTCTTAAGCTGAGAAGAGGCAGAGGTTCAGCCGTTTTAGACAAACCTTGTAAATGACTTTAGGCAATGTTGTGAGATACTCTCAGCTACCGCCACACCAAATTTTAGCTCAATATCTGTAAAATTAGCTGAGTTAACGCTATTCTGGTGTTTCCTAAGATCAGTTGGCTGTGGCAGCCATCTTGATTTGGGTTCACTCCAAAAGTTAAGCAGTTATAGACGAACACGTAATGATTACTTTTTAAGAGTTTTATTTAAAAGGTGTCAAGTGGTTTATGAGATATTCTGCTAACAGAGTTGACTCCTAACAGTTAACGGCAAAGTTTTAAAAGACAGCGCAGCTGGGAATGAATCCCAGCTACTACCACACCAAATCT
The DNA here is from genome assembly GCF_001649575.2 of Kryptolebias marmoratus. Lineage (NCBI taxonomy): Eukaryota > Metazoa > Chordata > Actinopteri > Cyprinodontiformes > Rivulidae > Kryptolebias > Kryptolebias marmoratus. The sequence goes on along the minus strand of NC_051437.1, from coordinate 17,622,063 downwards.
TGGCTCAATAGTTGTAATTTTGTGTGTGTGTGTGTGTTTGATAATGTGGCTTAGTTGTGTCAGCCATCTTCAGTGGGTTTCTCTGAAAGTAAATCAGTTATCAGTGTCCAGCCAGTGATCCCTTTCTGAGAGTTGCAGTGAAATCTGTCCAGTGGTTCACTAGATGTTTCGCTAACAGACAGGCAAACAACACACACTCAAGAGCAAAAATGTAGGGCAATAATAAAAAAGGTATGCTCATGCTGCTGGTGAATGTTAATGTTTCTGCAAATCTTTTAACTCTGCATCACTGATAGTTGGCAAAAACAAAAAAAAAGTCTGCTTTTTTCTTCTTTTTTTTTCTTTCTTATGTATCTTTACTTGAATCCCCACAAAGGAGCTGAATCAGTATGCAAATCCTCCCAGAGTCAGGAATATTTTCTTATGTGGCTTTAAAAAAAAACATCTTAGATCTTTTAACAGACTAAGCATTTTGTCTTGCAGCTAAACATATTCCTCTGTGTGGATGGGAAGAATTTGCTGAACTACAAGATGTTACAGTTTAAAATGTTATTTTTACTCACTTATGATAATAGTTTTGCGAGTTTATTTTAGGATAAAGAGGGGAAGATTCTCAGGGAAGTTAAAGCATGCTGTATGATGCCTTTTTTATAGCTTTCTTCAGAACAATTGGAGGAGGAGGAGTCGGTTCTCGGGGTCAGCATTTGGTTGAAATTGAGTGAAATTATGAGTAGCCCACCCCCTCACCTAACAGCTCCCCCTCCTCCTCCTCCTCACTCCTGCCGCCTGCATCACACTGGAGACCCCGTGGAGAGGAGCTTCTTTCTCTATAAAGAGAAGATGCAGCTGCGGGCGCCTCTCAGATGATCGCACGGATTTTTTGGCGCGTCTCTCCCGACTTCGAGCGGACTTTCCTCGGTTGTTTCTGCTCCGGTTGAAGGAGGGGAGGACTCTTTGAACGGGACTCGATTCGAGTCCTCCAAGACCCGAAAGTGAGCATCTTTCTCCCCCTCACCACCCTCTTTTTTAATTTTATTCCCCCCNCAGCTGTAGTCGCTTTTTGGAGCAGTTTGCGCTGCAGGTGCGTAAAACAGGAGCGCGAGGACAGATGGCTGCGCTGACGATACAAAGGACTGACAACTTTTTACACACCTTTTTACAGGTTTGTTAGAGCATACTTATATATTATTTCATATATTTTTAATAATGTATGTCTTGTTTTTTGTCGGCCTTTTTTTTACAATTTCTGAATAATTCTAATCAAATGTTTTTAATTTAAAAATCATTAAACTTGTAGAAGTTCTTAAACGGGCCATTTTATAACGTGTTAATTAGGAAAACGAGACAACATTTAGGATAATGTTAATAAGCTGGATTTTTTAATGCTAAATTCTTGGTAAAAACTTAACACTATATGAAATAAAATGTCAGTGTTGTGTGAATTCATTTTAAATTAACAGTTAAATGTGCTGGTTTTGTTCTTTTCTGTGGGAGTTTAAAGCAACTAAATACCACTACCTAAATTCAACTTCATCACTTTACTTGAAATCGTCTCACTGAAAAAGAATTGTCCCAAGGTCCTTTCCGTACTTGCACATTCCTGGACCTTCAGCTGTTTTGCTTCAGGTGCTGTTTGGTGATTTACGAACCTTTTGAATCCTTTTCCATACATGTTTTTGATGAGAACAAAGCTTCTTATAATCATTACTTTTTACTTTTAAACAGACAGTTTTAGTAGAACCAGTTAGAATATCTTAGGCTCAGTTTCTGAATTTTAATTTTTAAAGAAGTTTGCTGGTTTTGGTTTGTTCCAGTGGCTGTGCATGTAACCCGATGTGTGTTTGTGTATTGTCACCCAGGACCGGACGCCCAGCTCCTCTCCAGAGGGAGCGCCTAACGCCCTCTCCTTCCTGGCCACCACCTGCAGCCAGGCCTGGCAGGTGGGGGGCACGATGGGCTCCGACGGCTCCCAGTTCCCGTACGAAGGCACCGTCAGCTCCACGTCTGGGATGTTTCAGCTGTGGAGCAACGAGATGGCGCCCAGCACAGCCCTCAGTACGCACCAGATGACCTTCACGGTGCCCAAGGTGCAGTTCCCTGGACACATGCAGTCCGGCCTGGGTCATCATCACCATCATCACCACCATCACCCCCATCATCACCACCACGAGCTGCCTCTCACCCCTCCAGCTGAACCGGCGTCCTCCTACTCTTTTGAACTGTCCCCTGTTAAAGTGTTGTCCTCCCAGCCGCAGGCCAGCAGTCCTTATTATCCCCAACATAACGGCATGGGACAGAACTTCCCCAGCTTTCTCCAGAACTCCTCAGCCAGGCACCACCTGTCGGGGGGCCACGTGGAGGAAGGGCAGCAGTGGTGGAGCCTTCCGCAAACCAACGCCGCTCCTGCCAACCACCCCTTCTCCCTGAGCAGACAGCTGGTGTTAGGTCACCAGCCTCAGATTGCTGCTCTTCTGCAGGGCACCTCCAAGGGTCTGCTGGGCTCCACGCGCCGCTGCCGACGCTGCAAATGCCCCAACTGCCAGGCCAACGGCGGGGGGCTGGAGTTTGGGAAGAAGAGATTGCACATCTGTCACATCCCGGAGTGCGGCAAAGTGTACAAGAAGACGTCTCACCTGAAGGCACATCTGCGCTGGCACGCCGGCGAGAGGCCCTTCATCTGTAACTGGCTTTTCTGCGGTAAGAGCTTCACCCGTTCGGACGAGCTTCAGCGGCACCTCCGCACACACACCGGGGAGAAGCGCTTTGGATGTCAGCAGTGTGGCAAGAGATTCATGAGGAGCGACCACCTCTCCAAACATGTCAAAACTCACCAGACCAGGAAGGGCCGGTCCGGGCAGCCTGGGCCGAGCCAAGACTCGATGCTCGCCAGTATTAAAAGAGAGTGATCTACTCAGTCCAAATGAGCAACATTTACCAAACTGTGGGATTCACGCTTACTGCCATAGATTTGCACTACAGGGTACGCATTAACCTCCCTGATTATTATTTTTTTCTTGTCAAAACCCATAGTAGAACCATAAGAAAATATTTGGTGAGTAAAGTAATCGTGTGCTGTTTAAAGCATCGCACCTTTAAATAAAACTTGAAGCCTTTTTCAGTAATGTTGTGAAGGTTTTGCTGCTTTCAGTGTACTTTTCAAGAGATTTTACCTGGAAAAAAAACTGATTGTCTGCCTTTCTCAGTGTAAAATTTATTTAAAATTTGACTGATGTGGAAAATCTATTTTTGTCAAACTTTATGATGTAAATATTTTACTTGTGTAAAAACCTTAAGTTCGTACCTCAGTATGTTATCTGGACAATTATGTTGAATATAAATGTTTGCCTTTAGCGTTGCTTGAGAAAAACTGAGTTTCACTCTGAAAAAAAAAAGCTCCTGTGTTGCTGTTGATGATTAGATTTTTATTCCAAAATGTGTCCCGATTTGTCTGATTCCAGCTAAAGATCTATTAGATCTGCTGATTTTTTTTCAGCGCCTAAGAAGAAATGTGATGCAGCATTCCTGCCGATTCAACATTTAAAGATTTAAAGTTGTTTTTAATTTATGTATAAACAGGTTGAACAATTTAATTAACTTTTTGGCAGCATGTGAATTTTAATAAACATTGTCATGGTAAGAAGTTCCACTTTTTTTCTAACATTTTCCTACGACCTGACAAGTGTTCGTAACAATCAAATCCACCCAGAGGCAGTGGTTTTACCCAGGTCACCCAATAAATGTGGTAATTTCTGACTGTGCCTTCCCCACAAAAGCTTTAAAAATCTAACAATTAATTGAAACGATAATTTAATGGCTTTCCAAATACAAATGCTGCTCTTTGTGACGGCGGCGTGAAGGAAGAAGCTCCTAGGGAAGAGCCAACATGGTGGGCTGTTCAAAGATTTTCACACCTCAAAGTAAATAACTGGCCCCATTGACGGGGCTGTTTGTCTCGCCTGCTGCAATCAAGTTCACAGTCGTGTGAGTTTTAATGAGTGTTTTCTTTTTCTCTGTACAGAAGGATTGAGTCAACAGATGCAACAGAGGGCGGTGAGGAGGAATTCCCTGTGAATGGGACCCCTGTTGCCGAGACCCCTCAGTGGTGACAGGAACTCCCTTTGATTTTGCACCCTTGTGAAAGTTAATACCCCCTCCCGCCCCAAACCCTTCATATGTCACAGCCGTGTTACGACGGGCCCCAATTTACAGCCCAGAATGAGGCTTTATTCCGAGGGGCAGCCAACCAGATGTCTGCTCATCCAGGGGTTTCTCCTCTTTGTTTTTAATCCCGTTTGAACTTCCTCGTGTGGGAGTCTAAAACAAGCGAAACGCCTCGTCTTTGTCCCACAGCAGAGCCTGAAAACACTAAAGCTAATTGTGTACATTTACTTTAGCCCTAAATGTGATCAAATAGAGTACAGAAAAACTACAAAAGAATGGCAAAACCCACTAAGGGAAATTCATCGTTTAGTCTCTGTAAATAAAAACAATGACTACTTTTAACAGTTAAACCCTTTGAGAAGTTAAATAAAACTTTTATTTTCAATATTAGAAGAGGCCATACACAAAAACACTGCACTGAGTTTCAAAAAGACGCTTTTTATTTGATATGATACAACTCTGATCGGTCAAACGTGGTTCTAACCAACCTTCTCCTGCTTTTGGTTCTCTATAGAGGTATTCATTTGTGTTTCATGCAGAACTGATTGATCAGTGATTCCCATGAGAACTCAACAGTTCACGTTAAATCACTCTGGAGTCTGTGACCAGAATAAAGTCACTGATATTTTTTTTATTTTATTCGAAGTGAATTGTTGTCATTTGGTTTGATTTATTTTACCTTTTGTAAAATTGTCTTTGGCCAAGTTATTGAGCAGTTTTTAATGTGAGCTCTGAAATGTGAGGCCAGTAGATCTTTGGTGCAGCTGGAACTGAGCTGGAGGTGAAAGTCTTTTGGGGACCTCTAGTGGCCACAAACAGGAACACCCCATCCAATCTGCTCTCATCCCTCATCACTGGCTGTAAAACTCAATAGAAACGCAGATATATTTGGCTGATTTGTAAGCGTAATGGCAGGCTGAACTAATTCATAAGAGCACAAAACGTTTGAGGGGCGAGCTGCGGTTGTTTTTGGCACCGTTTAGGAAGAGGGTGCATGCAGATCAGTGACACAACCATCTGGAACGGAAACATCTCTCTGCACACCTGGATCATTCTTCATCTGATAAAGTATGATTTGTTTTATGGTACGTGCTCTACAGTATGTGGAGGGGTGTAATCTAACAGATTATAGCAGAGCCTTGACATGACAGCGATAAAACTATTCGTATTAGTTCAAATAAAACATTTTTACGGTCCCCAAGACCAAAAGCAACCTGCTACTGCCTGCAAATAGGGATCTGTGTAAAGCAGAGTGACCGAGGAGATGTTGCACGCAACACTTTGGGTCAAGGCAGCAGCAGGCCCCGTGGATGCATCCACAGCTCCTGAGGAGCTGCCTGAAGAGTAAAAAGCAAAGCGAGGTGACGTCATTCCCACAGAGAACCTCCAGGGGGCTCCCTCGCACCTTCTTGTCCAGATCAAAGAGAGGTCAGTCAAACAGAATATCAGAGCACGCGGGGGGCTCTCAGCACTGTGGCAAACAAAGAAAGTTCTTCACTATTACATGAGATTTGACTGAATAAAGGTCTTGTGATGCTCACATCAAATGTTCTGCCTTCTCCATTCTTGTCGACATAAAGAGCAACCTCAGTTTTCAGCAGGGAATTGTTTTTTTTTTAAAAAAAGTATCAATGTGACTGATTTTGTCTTGATAAAGTGGCATTAGAATAAAACTTTAATAAAGACATTTACTACAGGCTACAAGAAGAGCTAGCACCACACTTCTTGTCCGCCTCCATGCACACAAACACGTCCACATAGTACTGCACACATTCAGGCACACACATAACTCCAGTGACTGCCCCAATTAGGAATGAAGTCATCAAACAAATTCCTCTGTTCTTTTCAAAGAGAGAGAGAATACAAACTCTCAAAACAGGTAAAAAGCAGAAGTTGTTGTAAGACAAAGTGTTTTCTAACTGAGCCTAGTAGCATCCTGCTGGGTGCTGTTCATGTCCACTGAAGGTGATCAAGGCCACGTCACCTCTCTCTAAATGCTCCCCGACAAAAGGAGCCAAGCAGGTTTTGTCTCGTCAGTCCACAAGTCCTTCGTACGTAAAGTTCCTTCATAATCCTGCAGAAATCCTGACTGAACCAGGTGAGGATTCAGTCTGGCATAAACAAAACAGTGGACAAGAAGTCTTCACAGCTGTTAGCTGCTGTCCTCCGGATCCAGGAAACATTTATAGAGTTCAAAGGTCATCCTCAGCCAGCTGGGCGAGGTTGCTGGGGCGTCGTCCAGCTGAGGGGCCTGACAGCGGAGCCTGGCTCCCAGCATCAGAAGCTGAACCTCTGCGGAACCCCTCTCCTGCCCTCTGCTGGGGAGACACAAAATCACTTAATACGCTCATAAAAAGAAACGCTTTATTTTCATCTTGTACAAATTTATTCCTTTAGCTACCTATACGTTCACATCCATTTTAAAGTTTCTACTCTGTCTGCCTGTTGCATTTAGGATTGCTTTTAAGATCATCACCTTATTTATCAGAATTGACTCTCAAAACAAAGTTGTTACTTATCTCTAAAACATTTGGCCAGGCCTCCATTTGTCATTATGATCTTTGTCTCTGGAACGCACTACTGGAAGACCCGAGGATAGCGGGGAGTGTGGAAGTTTGAAAAGTAGCATCTTTTTAACATTTACCTGAGTTTTAATCATTTCTATGACTTTTTGCCGTTTCTCTGTAAAGCACTTTGCGTTGCTGTGGTGTTTGAAAAGTGCTGTATAAATACAGTTTTGATTGACTGATTGATTATTTAGAAAATGTTTAAAAGAAAGTGTACATGTGAGAACAGCTTCAACAAAAAAACATCCATGTGCACCATCCATGTACTGCAGCAGTAGTTTGGAAAGTGATTATTTGGGTTTGATAGGCATCTCTCTCTGACTTCCCCATCTGGCTGAGCCTATTTCCTGTTTGTTGTGTTTGAATACACAAAGACAGAGATGGAGAACAGCATCTGCCGGTCTCCTAGCAGAGTCCTTCTGAGGACAAGGGACAGAGAAACATGTTGACAATGATAATCTGAAGCCAAATTAAAGGACTGCTGCTGATTCTTTTATCAATTCAATATGTAGGGTTTTATTTAGAAGTGACGTAAACTCTCCATGTCCTTCATAAATATCTCCATTATATTCATTCCTTTTTCATCCAATAGGGGGAGAAATAACTCTTCCTGTTACTCAACAAGTCCCTTCTCTGAATGTGTTTAAGTAAATGGTGACAGTTTACTAAAATTGTGTATATTTTAATTAGCAATACTGTGTAAATTAGAATTACTGTGAGACTTTTTAAGGACTTGTAATAATTTTCAAAGTGATTTATTATTTGTAGCCTAGTTTGTTATGTTGCATAACTTATGAGTAGTTTTCAGTTTTCAAACACAAAGGCCTGTTCTTTGTTGCTTAAAGCTACAATAGCAATGTTTAAAAAGTGTTTTTTTATCATCTATGTTATACTTACACATCCCAATAAGTATTAATAAGTTGGAGTGACCAAAAAAGAGAAAACAGAAAAAAAAAATTGTTGCCTCATCCTAAACCATGTTTTGTGCCGACTTTATTGATTGGACGGTCAACCTGTCTACCTTCATGCACTCTTATTGTGCACTCATTGCGCGCACACTGGACTCTACTACAGAGCTCTGCTGTACTAAAAGGTGCTAGTAGAATATGCAAAGATGGCAGCCAAAGAGCAGCAGCGGATTGTTTCTGCTCCATCAGTGTCAAACACAGCTACCAGAGGCAGAACAAGAAAGCTGTCATTCGAACTGGCTGAAAACAGGCAAACGAAAAACAAAAGGTTTAGTCAAAGAAAGAAACCAAGCAAGAGTCAACACTGGGATAGCTTTTCCAACAATCACAGGGAAACTAACTCCATGATTGCTGTTTTTTTTCTGCTGGACAGGTGATGTTTGTTTTATTTTGTTAGTAATATCATTGTTGCATTGCATAGCTATAGTAGCTGCATGACTGTATGGCTTTGGAAGGAGCTGTGACATGAAGGGGTGGGAGTTGACGGTCTGTTAGGACTCAAAATATACCTTTCTGTTTTGTTTGGGAATACACTGCGCACTGCAGCTTTAATGCATGCAGATACACTACCTGTGAGGTTGGGTTGTACAGCCCATTTGACACAGCTTGACAGTTTGGCTGATCAGTGAAGCCCAGGCGGACGTGCGACGGAGAGACAGTGTGGGAGTCAGCAGGGCATGGCTGGACCACAGCGACCTGCAGGAGCAGGTGAGAACAGGTGAGCCACTCAGAACCAGAACGCATGCGCAAAACAGTTTGCTGTTTTTCACTTTTGCCACACTCTTGTTCAACAGCCACAAGAGTTTGAGAAAAAAAAAACAGGAACAGCAGAGTCTCAGGCGCCTCAAAAGCAGAAATTCTGTGCTTGAGTGGGCAGGACAGCGTGGTTGTGCATACAGCTGAAGACACCTACATCTCTCAGCGAGAACATCTCACTGGGTCCTTGGCTCTGGCTTTGGCTCGGCAGGTAGAGCGCAGGCAGGGAGGTGTTGTGGGAGTGGAGGGAGGGCAGCTTGTGACGGTCGATGGAGGCAGATGAGTGGGGCCGCAGGGCGCTCGCAGCAGACAGGGGAGGTCTCATGCTGCGGCCAAGGCTGTTGGACTTGCTCTCTCGCCTCTGATACTCGATAGGTGACTGTAAGGCTGAAAGAGAAAAGAATGGGAAAGTTGTTTTTACCGTTAAGTTTTTGTATAAATAAGAACTTATACATCTATCAAATTATCAAATTGTTTTGTGGCAAAAATAAATACAGCATTATAATGACCTGCTGTGTTGTAATGTCATATTCACAGATGAGCCTCCACACACAGAGTTAGAAACACTTCAGCTTGTTAAGAACAATTGATTAAATATTTAGTAAAAATTTTTCTTTCTTTAGAGCAACAAATGCTGCCATTAAAGACAATATGTTGCTAGTAACAAATTCAAAATCAGCATTTTTATTATTCAAATTTGCATTTTTTGTAGTATTTTACAAAGATAATGGTTCAGTTTATCACTGCAGTCAGTTTTAAATCACATACTTTTACGATAAAGGAGCATTTTTATTCCTGCAACAAAACTAAAATAAACCACATAATGTACATTTTTTAAAATGCAATGTTCTGAGGATTTTGACTTAGTTTCCTAAGTTGTAATGATTTCCATATTAAGACAACACAACCAAAACAAAATATAAATAATTTAGATCCTCTGATTCAACAGCTAACAAAAACTTACAACAAAGTCAGCGACTGGTAAATAGGCCGACGTGATTTTAAAAATTTAGGAGAGTACTCTTCAGAGCTCATACCATTAAGGAAGTTGCGTTGGCTTTCCAGAATCTGAACCACATCATTGACCCAAGCCCTGCAGATCTCTGGAGACGAGGCCTGCAGCTGGAAGCGCACCACGCTCCCATCCGGGTTCCGTGAAGTCAGCACAAAACGCGTATCATCTCCTTCCATGCTGGGCTCCACCCCAAGGCAGCTCACCTGGAACACAGCACATCTGACTCACACCTGGAGGATTTTATCCTGCTGGATTCCTCATTAAATAACACATGCGAGTCTCTAAAGCATCCCCATGGAGGAGTTACATAACGTGTTAAATCGGGCAGGAATTAGCTGGGTGTGAATCTGTTGTGTAACTTCAAACTTGGAGTAAGTTGCACTTTCTCATTTCTTGGTGCTTTATTTCCCTAACACGTCCTGCGTGACTTCACGGAGGCTGAAAAACGCACCTTGATGCTGTTTTTAAAGATGTATCCAGGGAGCGAGAAGCCTTTCTTCTTGTCAATGGGCTCACTAAAAATGACCAGCTGTTCAAACAGGAAGACTCGTCTCTCCTTGGCTCGAGACAGGAAGCTGCTGTCCTGCTCCGTAACGGTGAAGGTGTCCTGCTGGAGCAGTTTGCCCTGGGCTGTGATCTTCCCCTGCGGCAGAAGCACAACAAACACAGGAAGTGGTTAGAGTGTGGATTTGTTGGACAGTCCGAGGGATGAAGCTGTAGTGAAGGCGACGTACCTCGAAGCCTTGTAATCTGCCAACATTCATCATGTCGTTGCAACGTTTTGGCACAAAGCACATCACTTCTACTGCTTTCTGTAAAAAAAAAAAAAGATCAACATCTGTAGTCAAATGCGCATGCTGTACATCCTTCAACCTTCTTTTTATTCATTCAGACACCCACCTCCAGCTCCTCTGTGTCCATCCCTGCTTTGGTGTAGTATTTTAAAAAGTCCTGTTGAAACAAACACACCACGGTCTCAAGAGCATTCCAGATTTATTGCCAAGAGAGAACTGCGGACATCTGCTGGTGTATTTATGGGTGCTGAACCCCCACATTTATTAGAATGCTAAAGGGCAACGTTTTAAATCTAGGCAAAGGTTTATCCCAGGGACCTAATTTAATGATCCCCTTCAAAGATGTTTACATCATGTTGTTTAAATTCTCTCGTAAGGAAGGAGTCTCATTCTGAAATTGCCCTCTCTAAATGGAAAAGCAGCCCAAGCAGACGACGTCCTCAGTGTGTGTCTGGTTTATACATCTGTTTACACGAGCTTCTATGTTTACAGCTCCATGCCAGCTACTGCTGTGTGCGTGTGTGAAGCACTGCAGCATCCTGTTTGTGCACCTTGAGCAGAAGCTGGTACTTCATGATCCTCTGGACAGGTTTGATGAGCAGGTCGTTGAGCTGCAGCCGGTGGCCCAGCTGCTGCCGGAGCTCCTGACAGCGCAGAGAGGAAACATCAGTCAGCATAACAGCCACAGCACACAACACAGCATCTGAAGGTTAATGTAATCCCTCCAAGACGATAAACAGAGAGACATAATGTTTGGTAAACATCAATATTAAAAAGGCTGAAAACTGCTGGTAGAAAAGAAAAATCTTTACTAAAAGCAGATAAACTTGTATTAGGGATGTATAAGTTTGGGAAAAGTAGATGTCTCTCACCTCAAAGTAAGTCTCGATGTACTCTGAGACAATGTGTTCAGACTTGGGCTTGTTCTGACAGTACACAACATACATGTGGAGGCGCCGCTCCTGCAACACAACACAGACATCCATTTACAAAATCAGTTCTTTAAGCTTTTCTTTTGTTTGATTTGACAAATTAATAGACATTTAAGTGATCCTGAGGAAAAGGTATACAGCAAAGTCAGACAAAATGTAACAAATTTTCAAATAAGAAAAATTTGCAGAACAAAACATTTAAAATTAAAGTTCCTTGAAGGAATGGGCATTGCTCATGGTCTTACACAGCAAAGTTTATCTCAATATCTGTAAAAAGATTTAGTCATTTTTCCATTTTCTATAGCTGATTAGCTGAGGCGGCCATCCTGAATCAGGTTGACTTCAAAAGGTAATCAGTTGTAGATGTAGATCCATCGATTACTTCCTGAGAGTTTCAATAAAAACTATCCACTGATTCATGAAATGTTTTCCTAATGGACAAACAATTGAACACACACACACAGGCAATTACACGATTGCCTCCCTTTTATGGTGGCAAAAACAAGAGTACATTTCTGAAAATAATTCAGAAATGTATAATTATTCAATATGTTTAATTTTCATTTTAAGAAGGCTGTTTAATTACCTGCCTGTCTTTATGCTTTTTTCATGTTTCTTTTTATAAATCTTGATTTGTTGTGTAAAATATTTTGAGTTTCTGTGTTGTGCATTCAGAAATGTTCAGTCCTCTCTCTCGCATTTGCAAAAGCACTGTTTTTTGTTTCAGAAGTGTTGTGTTTTTCTAGTGTTTTAAGTGTTTCTCTCATTGTATTTGTTGTAATACTGTTTTCTGGATACTTGTGATTTTTTATACAATCTGATATTAAAATATGTTCACTTGTAAAACACGGTGTATCATGTTGCCTCGGCTTGTAGCTGATCAATAAAATTCTGTATTTGTCATTTTATTCTTGTGTCATCGTTTCCTCACGTTTTGTGCATCAGGACCACCACAGAAATATTTAAAAAAGGCTTCAACATGAGAGGAAAAACCCTTCTTTGATATCGGTGAAAATAACTGAAAGTGAGAAAAAAAAATGAAATCAGCTTTCGGAGTGTTTGTGATCGTGTGTGTGTGTGTGTGTGTGTGTGTCTGGTGGCTGGTGGGGATGAAAGGAAGCAGAACAACAATGATTTGTCTCAGCTCCTTTGAAGCTGACTCTGTCTGGTAGCACCTACTCTTCTGTAACTAATTGGCATGGGAGTGCAGATGTGGCGGTCCTGAGAGAACTAATGGCTCAACATAAAATGAGCATAAGGTTTATGTATAATTTACCCAGGTCGCTCGAGGTGTAACCAGAGCCTTTACAGCGTGTCGATATCAGACTGCACCTAGCAACAGGCTGCAGGGTTGCAGGACTCAGGAACCTGGACTGTTAAACCGTGCTGTTGTACGAGGGGGCGTGCTGCATGTGTTTGACTACTGTAGAGCTGTGTGTTCACACGTGTTTACATGCTGCATGAGGGTAAACAGGCACACATGTTGCATACTGGTGACTCAGATCTCGTTAAAAGTGGATTCTGTTTCTCATTAGGGCCAAGTCAGCATGTTGGCACTGTTTGACACCATGCTTAGATGAAATGCTACATTTCTTTATTCCTCTACTGAGTTCTTAATTTAATTACCCAGTCTGATGAGCCTCACAGGGGTTTTTTTTCCTTTTTTTGTTGGAGGCAGTGGGGGGATGAATATTTTCCATTCATAGAATAAAAATATATCACCCTTCATGCTAGAGCTCTAAACTTGAGTTTAGAAATAATAGGGTCATAGTCAAACCTTAAAAATGCCATTATGCACAGTTTCATGAGATATTGTGATATCTCATATGACACCTGTTAGCGTTTGGAGTCTTTTCAATGACTGTCAGCTACTACTGCACCAAATGTTACCTCATTATCTGATAAATTCAATTAGTTATAGCAGGTCTGTGAAGTCTAAGGTCAATTATCATTGGCAGCCATGTTGAATCGAGTTGACCCCAAACATTTATCAGTTGTAGTTCTACATTAAATGATCACTTTCTTAAAGTCTCATTAAAATTTGTCCAGGGGTTCATGAGCTTTTTTGTAAATGGCACAGACAAACAAACATGCACACACACCGACTGGCAAAAACATTATTGCTCCGCCTTTTTCTTCGATAATAAACAAGATAAATACATTTTTCACTTCATTTCCCTCCGTCTATGAATCCCAGTGTGACCTTTTACTGATTCTGGTTCTATTTGCAGACCAAAACCAATAAAACTGGATCTGTTGTGTGCAATTATTTATTTTTTTATTTATGTATTTATTTGCTTCATTCCCATGTCAGAATACGGAGGAAGAAGTAGGTTGATGTTTTGGGTAAAGCTTTCATATCAAACAGCTACAGACTTGTTTTTATCATCTTATTCTTGTTTTTTTTTTCCTGACCAGTCCAGTCCAGACTTCAAGATCTCATTTCTGTGGGTGCATTGTTGTTAAAACACAGTCTGTCTCGGACGGATCGGTGACAGGGAAGTGGAAAGAGTAAAGCTGGCAGCTGAGAGAGAAAGAAAAGAGCTAATAAACAGGAGCTCTGTGTGTTTTCTTAGCTTTTTTTTTTCCTTCACACCAAACACCAGAAGGAAACAGATCCAGTCCCGCCTGCTCCACTAATGTCCAAATCTGTGTGTGTATGTGCATGATATTTATACTCACATGTTTAATGAAGAGCTGAGCCAGCCTTTCTGGCTCTGCCAAACACTTCTCCAGCTCTCCCAGGAAGTAGCTGCATTATGAAAAACACACACACACAGACACACACACACACATTCAGGCGTGCACAAACGCAAACACAAGCATCTCGTAAAAACAAGTTCAGATTCGTGAACTTTTGTTCCTTTGTCCTCCACTTAGACACAAACACATCTGCAAACCATTGTGTTCATTTCACTTTGCATTTGAAACATGCAAGTTTTAACATTTTTATATATATATATATATATAAGAGACTCACTCTTTATGCCAGTCAAATATTTGATGAATGTTTCCAAAAACAATCTTGTCCTTCCCCTTCATGTCCTCTGGTACTCCTTTGGAGCTCATTGAGGCCATGTAGCCCTGCAGGGGAAGGAAATGGCTGCTGATGTCTGCTTGTTCATACCAACAACAACAAAAAATAAATAAATAAAATGCTCCATCGCCACACAGCTGAGTTCCTATACACCAAACTGTGGCAATCCCACTTCACATATTACTGAGCTTTTATTAACTTTCAGATGGCAAGAATTCTTCTCGAAACCAAAATATCTGCAGCTATTTAAGGCAGCGGGAGATGGATGGCTCTGTAATATAATACTCCTCGGGCTTATTATTCATCAAATCTGCTTAAGGACTGGAGACGGTGGGATGGAAGCAGACCAAAATGTGGAGCGAAGTGAGGGGATTGTGATGATTAGGATTTGGAGGACTCTTTGATAAAGTGGGTGGATGAATGTTTGTGCAGATTGTGAGCTTTACCTCCACTATGAGCCCTAAGTCTTCCACATAGTACTTCTCTGTCTCTATAAGCTCCTTCAGCACATACCTGGAAAGACATCAAAAAGGTTACAAGATCTTTTCACAAATAAAAACAAAAAAAAAAAAACAGAAAATGGCACTTGGATTGTTTTAATAATTTCTTCTGAAGGTGAAGAAACGCAGGATTAAAATGACATGCAAACTTTTCAGGAAAAGGTAAAAATAGTTCAGTATGTGTGTTATATGGAAAAACACTTTGATTTGAATAAATCTAATTATATTTCCATAACCTGCAAAGGTTTTGAAGTCAGGAAACAGCTGATCAGCTGTGGTCCATGTTTTTTTTATTGCTTTCAGTTGGCTATTATATAACACGTTTCAAATGTCACCACAAGAGTTGAGCAAAAAAGCTTTATCCGTGTGACGGCAGCTGGAGAGAACTGTGAGGCTGTCAAGTTAAAAGCTAGGAAAATATTCAGCTTTTTTCCTTGATTTGAAATTGTTAGGCCTCCGGTTTGGTGACAGTTGTGAGTTTATATCTGTCAATTTGTGTGTGCATTAACAGCACAAGACTGCAAATCTTTTAGGCATCCTCAGAAATCTGTTTTAAAAAGTTCCATTTTGCTTTTTGACGTTCCTTCAAAAGTTAGTGCAAAACTGTTCAAGTTTGTTTTGTTTGTGACGGTGTTGTGTCCAAAATAAATAAAGCACCTGTATGAAAAAAAAATCAAACAGAGCTTATAGGGAGATTTGTTTAATTGTCACAACAGTCTAGTGTAACAATATTGAGCTTCCCTGTTAATCAGCTTATTATGCTCAGGCCTGGTGAGGCAGGTTATTGAAAAAGTGGCAATAATCAACCGGCTAATCAATCTACAGATTACCTGGGCCAGTTAACCAGCCTTTATCCTTATCTAAACCATTGGCCACAATTATTGCTACAACTTAATATTTCAAATCAGCTTAGATTTTCTTTCTGACAGTTATTCTAGTTTAGCAAGACAGTCATATTATAAATTAAAGGGCTAGAGGAATGCATATCGCCCGCAGCCATTCATGCCAGAGTGGACTAAGATTGTCTTATGTTGAGAAATGATGGAGCTGTAGTCATTTTGGTCAAACCTTGAAAATAATGTTATGCGCAATCTCATTCAGTCTTGTGAGACGTGCTCAGAGTGTGACTCTCAGCTGCCGCCACGTGAAGTTTTAGCTCAATATCTGTAAAACTGACTGAGTTATAGTCATTTTTGTGTTGCCAAATGTTGATTAGCTGTGGCGGCCATATTGATTCAGGCTGACTCCATAAGCTAATCAGTTGCAGACGTACATTCGGTGGTTACTTTCTGAAAGCTTCATTGCAGAAGCCTGCAGAAAAACGAATGAATGGTCCCACTGCGAAACTCAAATACTGAATCAGCCATTAACTATTCTATTTAAAACTGAATATTTCTTTGTTTCAAAACAGCATCTATATGCTCTCTGTGAAAGATGTTTATTATATTCTGCCTTGATATACAATATATGCATAGTTAACGTTATTAAGCGAATTATAAGGATCTATCGTGGATTATCCAGACTGGCACAGATGAGCACGGACAATGGCAGATTTGCAGAGATGATGATGTTGTTGTCATGTAGCTATCATAATGTCTCTGATGAGCCTTTGGACTTATTTTTAGATGCCATCATCAAACCAAGCCCTTGGGTATATATTTTCATAAGTGCCAACTAATGGCAAACAGCCTTTGTGGATAAATCTGCCCTGAGTGACATTTGGCAGCTGCACTCAAACATAATGCTGTTTGGGCTGGGAACAAACGAGAATTATCATCACGTCTGAATGTTTAATAAGACACATACATGCTTTTCTCTAAGGCACTTCTCCTCTCCTCCTCGGTGTCCGCCACAGCCGACCACTGGCTGGAAGTGTCGTCCATCAGCACGGACCCGCTGTCATCGGGCAGAACACCGGTCGACTGAGTGTCCTGAGGGAGCGGGGACGGAAAGACAGAGAAACTGTTTATCAACGGCCCTGTGCCAGGAGTAAAGTAAACAAAGGGAGATAAAGAGAAGAGCAATGGTAATGGTGTGGGTTCCCAAGGTGACAAGAGAGCTCAGATGGGTATGAGGAACAGAGATTTAAAGATAAAAAGATTGGAGTCAGATTGCTGTTGTTAATGACCTAGGCTGTGGCACACATTTGAAAAAAACTTAAAAAAGAATCAACAAGCAACAAAATAAATAACTGCGGGAGATGACAAAACTGCAGAGAGAAGACAAATACAACCATGACACGCCAGGTACATTCGTATCACATTTATTATGTTTTTCAAGCAGAGGAGTAAAAGAGATAACCAGATCCATCACTCAGCTGCGTCTAATGTTTAAATCTGGCCCTATTGACTGCAGTGCGCAGAGGAAAAAGCCAAGGTTAGAGCCACCTATTCAGCTGTGTCCATGCGGTGCATACATGACCTCCTTTTTGAGCTTCTTCCTGGAATTGATATCATTTCCTGTGTAGGGTTACTGGGAAAACGTAGTTACTGTCCACAGAGCGGTGAAGCGTGCAAAGACTAAAATCACGACAAACTCAGTGGATTCACGCTTCACATCTACCCACAACCCTTATATTTATGTGACAAAGAATTTCTCCTGAAATAAGCAGACTGCACCCCTGCATGTGGTTATAAAAAAACTCAAAACAACATGTTCATGACAACACAATAAGACTTCTGTCATTTTAGCTCTGTTCTTTGAGTCCTTTGTAACTTATTTCACTCTCTCCTGACAACATTTATTTATTAAGGCAGTCGTTCTGTTGTTCCATGAATCCCTGTGTCCACTTGTTCTACTCAAGCAGGTTCTCCCGACATTAAACACACACACAAACCTACACACACCACAGACATACACCAAATCCCTCTGACTCCCCGAGCAGAAGGCTGCCTTACAGATAAAGAAAATAGATGACTGGATAGATACACATACAAGAAAATAGAAAGAAGCAGAACAGTTTCTCCTCTGTTCCAGGCTAGTTCATTTTGTTCTTCTGTCATCTTCTGGATAAACTCGCTGGCGTCTACAAGTATTGAACTTACTGTTTTGTCACTGTGAATGAAAGACAGAGCAAAGAGGAGAGACGGCTGCGTACGGAGAGGCAAAGAGGCTCCACACAGGCCCCCCGCTGCCCCAGCGTGTCCTGCCCTGCTAGGAGCGCTTCAGCCTGGCTGACAGGTCTCCCTGGCCGCCTGATCATTACCAGATGTGCTGTGGCAAAGCCCCAAAGAAAGAAGAAAGTCCTGTCTCGTTCCAATAGAAGTTTTGTTTCTTTATACCCAGAAGAACAAACATGACAACAAAACTGATTTTATGTATTCCTAAAAACCCCAACTATCCAAACAATTCCATTAACTTTCAGTCAGACTTGTCTCAAATATGAAAAAGTAGGGGTCAAACATGAACCCAGCTTTGAATTTTATATTGATCTGAAACATTTAAGTGATAGGTCAGAAATCTTTGAAGTGGGGATTTAGGAAAAGGTATTAATTTTATTATTGTCGTACTCATTTAAAGGACCTCAGTTTGGAGAAATATGGATTATTTCTGACCAAGATTGACAAGTGGACAGCTGGTCTGAGTGTGAGTGAGGCCAAGAACACGCCGACCTAAATCAACTCCAACCTCAAAGTTTTCATTGCGGTTCATACAAACACAACTGTATAAACATTTACGCTGTTTTTAATTTTGCCTTATGATTAGGTTATAATTGCAAGCAAAGAATTCTATAGTTATTTGCAAATGCAAATAGCAGCAGCAGCTTCTGATGCATCCTGAGGCACTTTCTGCAGGATTATCATGTTTCTGTTGGAATAACCATGCAATGTTAAACTGACAGTGGTGTAAGGCTTTAGAAAAAAGCATTTGCATGAACTGTTCTAACATTTTTGAGAGTGCAGTTGTTTTATGACAGCACTTCAGTCTTGGTTTGCTCAAACTAGCCATTAGCTCATCAGCCCGGCTGCAAATCTAATTTTTGCTTTGTTTGATTTCCTTTAAAATAAAGAGGAAAACAGACCTAATATCTATTTATTCCGTTTGAAACCTTTTGTGTGAAAAATGAATAAATTGTATATTATGTGAATAAAAAAATATGACTAAACACGTTTATTGTTAAATGTCACTTTTTCTGTATTGTTCATGTTTGTTTTGAGGGGAAAGAAAAGAATCGAAAAGTTATAATTGAAAGAAAGATCCTGAGAATCCCAAATTATCCCTGAATGTTTAGGTAAAGACTAAAATCACAGGCAGCACTGTAATAAGTACAAATATGTTTTTTTGTGGAAATCAATATTTGTTTTCAAAGAAAACTTTCATGCAAAAAAAAAAAAACATGCATATATTTGGAAATGGGTCATTAAGGTCACAATGTATGCTTGGGATTAAGCTGCCAAACAACTTCTGTTTTCATAGAAGCTCTTACTTATTTCAGCAAAGCAATGCCACACCTCATTCTGCACAGTGTGCCATCATGGTTCCCTTATAAGAGACCCCAGCTGTTTGTAGTCCTGTTCATTGGTGTATTGTGAAATGATAAAATACAATAAACAGGCTGATTTTTTTTTCCGATTGAGCTAAACAGGAAAGCTTTTGGTTTAAAAACAAAGAGGTGATGCAACACTGCAGTAAACACACAAATCAAAGCTGTGCTTCAGCTGAGGGCAAACACAGTTACAAGACATCTCAAGAAGGAAGAATTCCTCTGGATGGCTCTGAAGGCCTCTGTTCTTTTAACGACTTCTTTTCCTGCTTAAAATATTTTGTCAGTGGGTCACGATGGGTCAAGACCCACTGACTTACAACTTCAGGAAAAATACTTTCATAAATATTAGAAACTATTCGCTTTTGAGACCACACTTTATTCCAGTGCTGACATTCGGCAAAAGTCTTAATATTTACATCCATGCTGTGTTTTTATGAGACAAGCAACAATGCTCGTGATACAACACCTTCTGAGGTAGGTAAGTGAATGAAATAAGAAGCCTGCATGATTCTATAACTCTACCTGTCCCCTTTTGTCTAGTTTTCCCTCTGCCTTCGAAGAGGAGCAGTAAAAACACCAAAGCGCTGACCTCATCCTGCTGATGTAATCACCCTAATGCCTTTTGATGTGCTGCTGAGAATGAAATTACATTTTAAGTGCTCAGTTGTTGATTTACAAACAGGAGACGCTCTCTAATGCTCCAACATCATTGTTGTTTCGTATTGATAGGGTTTGGGCACAGCTCATTCATGCCGTATTAAAGTTCTGCAGGCGGGCCTCGGTTTCTGGCAAGCCTTCACTTACAGAAAAACAAAAGGACCTCAGGAACAACCCGACCTGAGATGCTCCTTTTCCTCAAGCGACTGACTGCAACGGTTTGATGGCGAAATGGAAACTTAAGTGTTGGCACAGCGCTCTTTCATCTCATCCGTTGTTTCGCGCTCTTTCCCATTTGTCTCCCGGCCCGTCCTTTTGCAACATGTTAGATGTGAGTCATGTATCGTGCAGGTTGCTGTCAAACTCTGCCCTCTGGTCCTCTGTGCATCAGTCTGCTTTGAGAAAACGTTGCATTTGCTAGACCTACTTATATGTGTACGTGTGTGTTTTTCTATGGCTTGAATGTGCTCCTGGTTGTGTGTGAGTTCTGTATATGTGATTCAACGAAGCGACCAGCTGCACTTTTCCTTTGCCTGATCACTGAGGTCCTTCAGCAGCAAGAAAACAGGCAGAATAAACAAAGTACATCTCTGACCTACACACCAAAACTGCTGCTCTGTTCAGAAACTGTCTCAAAGACAATTATCTGCTACAGTGTATCAGACTTTGTCCACATAGTTTGAATCACATCATACAAATGTTTAATTTACTATCTGTATTTAAAGTAACAGTTCAGATCTTTTGAAGTGAGGTTTTTGGAATGTGTTGTGAACTTTTAATATCTTATCTGTTGTAGACAGCTCTTTGAATGATCTCAGTTTGGAGAAACATAGTTAAATTCTGACTCGATTAAAAAGCCAGCAGCTAGTTTGAGTGGAGCCAGGACTAAAACTCTAATCTTGAAATAAATCAGAGCAACTCATGTAAAAACTTTATCAGTTATTTCAGCAAAAACGGTTACGATACTCCTGCTGAAGGTGCCCCAGGCTGCATCAAAAGTGCTACAGCTAGCTGCTGCTGCTGTTTGCACTTGGATATAACCGTATAAGTCCAAGTAAATATTGTCGTTTTGTAAAACTGACAATGGTTTGAGGGTTTGTCAAATAGCATGTGCATGAACTGTTTCAATTTTCTTTTAATTTGAGTCGTTTTAAGACAGCAGTAAGCCACTTTGATCTTGACTAGCCTTTAGCTCATCAGTCTGATCAGAGCTGAACTGTGTGTCCACATCTGAAGTAGATACAGAGCTGTCTACAACAGATGAAGTCCTACTTGTTCATAACCCTTCCACAGAAATGCATTTCAACTTTCACTTTAAGCTAGTAGAAGGATTAGTTTTATGGTTGTTTTTTTTTTTTTTTTTTTTTACACAATTAAAAAATACAGTAGGTTGGGAGTGAGGTTTCTGGTGCTGTGTGACTGCAGACCTGGGTATTTGGCAGTGATGTGAAACCAGACAGCGAGGGAGTCATAAAACTCGGTGGCTGTAGTGAGGCTGGTGACAGATCCTCAGGGCTTGCCAGGCCATCTTTCCACTCCTGCAGCACAAACACACACACCAAGACACGTCCATGATGTAAAAATAACACAATATCAGCACCAGTCATAACGTTTGTAGCATGTTTATGCATTCGTACGCAGAAATTCAAAAAGCTGGTGAAAAAAAACAAAAAAAAAAGTGAGCAGGGAAACGCCATGAAGTGAGAGAAGCTGAGCCAGCAGTGTTTCTGACACGATACTTCAGAAGTCAAACTTTCATCTCTGCTGTTATTCTTGAGTAAACAAGTCATGGCTGTTCAGGACATTGGCTGCAATTTCTGTTTATGTAAGACAGTAATTAAGAATGTTTATCTTAGGACCAGTTCTTACGACAGCCTTGCCACGGGATGATCTGAGTATAATTTAGATCTCCAAGTTTACTTAAGAGATGGTTCATTTCAAAATGTGTAAAATAAGACTTGCGTGCAAGCATGCAAGTCTTGATGGATTAGTTTAGGTGATGGTAGGAAAAAACATGACTGTTGTTTTGACTCCTGTTTCTCACCGGTTCTCTGTGGGTCACAGGTAGAACGGTGAGGGTCTCGTCAAGCCTTGGGGGGCTGCCAAGCTCTTGGCTCAGGCCTTGGGATGGCAGAGGGGGAGGTTTCCCTTCAAGCTTCCGGACCTGGCGATCTCCTTTGGCAGATGACCCGGCGCTGAGCTTGCGCACGGGGTTTGTGAGCCATTTTTTCAGGGTGCTGACGGAACGTCTGGAGCCCGGCGAGCTGGGGGCCGAGCTGCCGGACGGCTGCGGGGGCAGCGACGCCACAGAGGTGGAAATGCTGCCCTCGCTGCCTGCTGCCGAGTACGAGTCTGGAGAAAAGATACAGAGAAAGAGAAATCAATGCGGCTAGAGATAACGGTTAACTGCGTCACAGGGCAGAGAACACTGTGTATCAAAACCTCCACTGATCAATAAATTAGCCAAAGGTGCAAAAACAGGTTTTACTGTAAGGCATAATAACACTTGACTGACAATTAGATGAGCACAGAGGTGCAGGTCTATGAAAGGTCATGAAGTAAAGGCATAAAGAACTGAACATAAAAATGAAGTAAAAAATTTTTTAAAAACTAAAAAGGACCATATGAACAGCCTTCCTGTTCAAACACAGCTGTGCAGACACACTATAAAAGTTGTACTGTTTAGTTAAAGTAGACAGTTTTTATTATTATTATTATTACTATTATTTTATGATTGTGTGCATGTGGGCATGTCATCATTACACTTCAACACACACAAAAGAGAAGTCAGGTTAGTTGACACTTGCTATGAAAACTACTCCAGAGCTTTTGTAGATTGTCTGCTGCACATGGGAAGTGAGCTGAGGGTTAGCTCAGACCGGACATCCGCTTTAATCTTTTGTACTTGTGTGGGGCGGGAGGTCCTTGCTTGGCCCTGTTTGTGTTTGTTTTGCATTGTCTTCAATTCCCATCCTGCCTCATCCTCCTCAAACTACAGCAACTTTCTCCAGCCTTCCCCGGTCTCCTGTCCAGCCACCTTACATGTCATGTTTGCCATCCATCTTTACATTGCCAACCTTTGACCTTAAATCATCACTCATACCAAAACAGAGAAATATTTCTTGTGTTTTTCACTTGTTGTAATATTGTTCAAATCCAGCATCAAATTCACTTCAGTGTTCAGCAGCATGGCAACAATGTCAATGTTAATAGCTCACCTTTATGTTTTTTGAAAGAATACATTTTGCATGGATTTTCTACAGTGTTTGTGAATTTGGTGCGCATGTTTGTAACAAAATAATGTTCATCACAAAACCCACTGAGTGATATCTTATCACAGCTCTCAGCAGCTAGTTTCAAACAATAAACAAAACCTGATCCATTTTGTAAGCAAGAAAATATTTCACATCCTCCTCAAGGGTTAAAACAGTTTCAATAAATTTACTCAAAAATGCAACTCTGTGCTGATCGATTAAAATGAGCTCCTGTCTCCAAATGCATCACTAAAATCTCACACATCAGTGCACAAATATTTAGGCAAACTAATGTGTCTTTTCATAACAGAAGGAGTATCATCTGCATGCTCCTGGGGGGTCCAGTTGCCTATTACTCCCCTCGGCTAATCCTCATAAGACTGGAGACTGTAAGAAGATCTGAGCAAAACAAGATGGGGGAGCTGAGCACATGAAAACCACAACAAACAGAAGCCAATTGGTGGAATATAAAAATGCATCTAAAAACTATTGCAGTCACAGCAAAATCTGAAAAATCCATCTGTGAGGGTCACTAGAACGGGAGAAGAAAGGATGTGAACATGGTGACCTGACCCCCAACATGGGCCAGACCAAGATGTTTGTGTTTCCCAGAGTTCCCCACTTAGGTTAGTGTTTGGAGGCTAAAGTGCACGGATATACTGTATATATATATATATATATATATATATATATATATATATATATATGTGTGTGTGTGTGTGTACACATATATATATTCAGTGCTTGTCAGAGGAGGGGAGAGGAGGACTGGAAGGAGGCTTGAGGAAATTTAGATCACTTAATGAGAATCTCTGCATCACAATGATGCAGCAGCAGAGTCAAGCGTTCAGATTTATGATTCACACAGCATTCATCGTTTACAGTACAAGCTTTTTAATGACGATCCTTCGATCTGTCACCATGGCAACGCTACATAATCAGCGTGCATGCATTGTGGGTCAGTCTTTCCTGTTGACCCTGTGAAGTTCAATTTCTGTATTCTCTGCACATTCTCAAAAAGAAAACAGGATTTTTTTTTTCACAGTAACAGAAGAATTTGATACAAAGGGAGAAAAACACGCCTCCAGTCTCCCCACACGTTGCAGGATATACAGCGTTGATATTGTTGTATACCTCCAAAGAGGAAATTGAGAAAAGCATCCCTCCCACTTTGTCCCTGTCCTGCAGCATGCTGATAGTGCGTGATGATATTTATCTCCAGAACGGCCCTGCTGAGAAAAGATTACCCAGGCTGATTTTATTAATTCAACTTGACTGTTGTTTAGGCGCATATGATAATTACCAGTTGAAGGCTACAGGACTGTACTAATCTGGCCTGATGTGTGCTGATTTGTTACTGCTGGGCCCACTCGCCGTCTGAAAGGCTCAGCGCCTGCTGGGGTGGGAGGCTCGTCTAAAAATGCTGCAGTATGTAACTTCGGTGCCAAAAAAGAGTATCTGCCGAAAAGTAGCTCCAGATTTTCTCCTGATGTCGTTAACTCAACTGAAATCTGATTCATGTCGTCAGTGTATTGCAAAAGAGTCTAATCTTCTTGCAGTATTTGCATTTCTGCTATATAATTGGATTTGTCTTTATGAGCATAAACTTTTTCCAATGCCACATAGAGTCTGACTCATATTTAGGGACCTAAGTGCCCATTTTCCATCAATGATTTCACTTAAATCTATAAAAAAAAAATAAAAAAAAAACTAGCAACCTGCCAAGAGTCTGTTTCTTAAAAATGTCATATTGTTTCCACCACAGACAAAAAACAACAAGACCAACCCATTTAGGAGGCAGGATCTATTGCATATTTGGCGATTGTTGCATGAAAACTGACACAAACAGTGCATTCCATCAAAATGTTTCACAGTGGATTCTGATTAATTTTATGAAGCCCAGATAAATCAATGAGCTCTTCACCATTAATGCCCATCCTTTTACCATGAACACTTTAAGACAAAGTTACTTACAGCTTCAGGAAGAGATTATCTGCAGCTTTTATTTATTGCTATTATTATGATCATTGTTACTGAAACAAAAGAACAAAAGCAGATAAGGGCAAAAAACAAATTCAATTTGGGAGGATGATGTGGATGCTTTAACTGACGATCCACCAGAAGATCTCTTTTATCGATCAGCTGCTGAGTGAGTGCTGCTGAGCCGACAAATCAGGGCTAAAAGCGTTGGCTGTAATGGAGCGAACCTGTTCACAGCCCCCTCCAATGCGGAGCTCTTTGTCAGGCCTATAGCCTCTCAGGACCAGCTTGGGCTTTACTGAACTCCACCGGTAAACACAAACAGACAGACATGCAGGTGCCCATAAACTTGCACATATGCACAAATTGCTCAATTTTCCACAGCCCAGAAGGGCACAGCACGACCAGAGACGGATCCACCTGTGAGGAAAGCTTCCAGCGTGATCTGAGTCAACAACATGTAGCAGTTTAGAGGCAGGAATAATGCTGGTCATTGCGATAAAAAACTCGCCGGATGTTCAACGGTGCCTAAGGGGGAGCTGCTGTGTCAACACCTCACAGATAAAATACGTCTGCCTGCGTCATTTCTCAAAACAACACCCACCGTGATTAGCTTCTCAAAATCACCTCATTCATTAATGCCTAAATTGAAAGCTCTTCATATTCTGCTGCTATATTGTTTTTTACCCACTCTGAGAAATGCTTTCAGGTACTTGCACAGATACACATGTGTGCAAAATAAAAGATTATAAAGTGTTTTACAATCTCATTTTGTTCTGATGGTCAATCCTGGACTTTTTGTCTCATATCTCTGTTCCTAAAGAACATTTATTTTTTCATTATATTTCATCCTGTTGGCCCCAGGCTGGTTTATGTGTGTTTTATTTGTGCTGCTATTGACTTATGAGTCCTGGCACTTGCCCCTTGAGAATTCTTTGTTTTTCTTCGCCTTTACTTCTGTCACCTTTTTGTTGAGCTCCTCTAATCTCCTCTTCCCCTTGTAGCTTTTTTGCACTGCAGCATTTTTCATGATGTGTCTGGATCCCGCTCCAGGATCAGGACACCCAGCTCTCTCGGCTGATGCAGTGCCCTCCTCTGCTCTCCCTCAAAGCTGCTGAGACCAGCAAAGCCGGACACACAAAACCCATCGGCCAAGAAAACAGCGACAAAAAAGGAGAGGGGAAAGTATTCAGGAAAAAAAAATGTGTTTGACACATCTTTTTCTAATTGTCAATAAAGCCTCAGTAACAAGCAGTATGAGAGATTTTTTTTTTAACTTTCAAACTTAAACTTTTTTCATGGGAGTTTTAGTGACTGTCTGAAGACAGGTTAAAGGAAAAAACTGTGAGTTTTATGCTCCAGTAAAACAGTAAAAACATGGTAAAGTGATGTAAAATTAGCTGTGTGGGGTTGAGAAAACAGCATTTGCATGAACCGCTATGATGTTTGTTAGGCTGAAGTTGTTTTACAGGGAGAATCTGGTCATTTTTGAAGTGCTGCTCTGTCAGATAGTTATCAGTAGTGACAGCAGTCACAGAGCATGGAGTATGGAGAAAACAGCAGAAGTCTTCTTCATCGAGGCCAGCCTAGCCAAACGAGGGTCTGTTTTTATCAATTTAAAAAACAATGACAAACAAACAGTGTCATGCAAAAGTGTATAGGTTTATTAATAGCTAATGTAGCATTTTTTCACACTGATGTGTTGTTTTTGAGAAAGAGCTCTTTTTGAGGGCACTTATTTGGCTAGCCATTAGCTTAGCCTGGACAAAGACTTTTACCCTTTTCTCCATACTCCATGCTCTGTGACTGATGCCATGTCCAATAGAGTACTAACTATTGATAAATATTTGACAGAACATCACTTCAAAACTAACCAAACTATCCGTTTAAGACAGTCGATCAACTTTGGTCATCTGTCTGTTCAGAATGAAACTCTATTTCTCCAAACTGAGATCGTTCAAAGGGCTATCTACAACAGGTAAGATATTATGACTAAGACTATGACTAAGAAAACAAAAATCCTGGATAGGAGAAAAAACACAGAGGAGAAGAAAGTAAAGGAAAGAAACACAAACATTGGTTGGTACAGCACCACAATTGTTCTAGTGTGGGCCATATGTTAGTCCGTCCACAAAGTCCCACACTGCAGTCAGACAAGTGAGCAGTGGTTTCCTGTCCTCCTGCTGACCTACTTTAGGCAGACAGACACGCACACACATACACACAGTGCTGTGATTCCCGGAGCACAGGAGGGAAGACGTGGTAGACACATCAAGCGACACACAAACAAGTCGTCAGGCTCGGTTTCCTGCTGTCAGCACTCACAGCTAGATTCTGTGGCATATTTCTCATCAGTGTAAAGGATCAAAGCAACGTCAGTAATCAAAAGCAAAATGACGCCGACATTAATCCTGTCGTCTTCGGAACGATGTGAAAGAAAGATTCAGACGCTTTCCTAATGAGAGTTTATAAAACAACTTTAGCTGATAGATGGATCTAAAACGCCCCGAACCACCAAAATCAGGTCAAATGTGTCACATTTCAATTAGTGAAGGCTGTGTATTTATGCCACAGTTGACGATTCCTGTTGAAATAATCCTCCTGACATTTCAGAATGAGTTGCCTCAAGTGCTCATTTGAATTGGATCTTACTTCATACAAAAAAATCTACAGAGACTATTTGACCACAGACACTGAGGCTGAGAGGCTGGAACTGCGTTTGTGGTTACTGAACCTGAAAACTCCAGACATTCCTGCAGAAATCATTCAAAAAGAGTCCCTGGCTTTCTTAGCTTTAATCCATTTGTGGCTTTGGCAAACCATACATATACTGTACATAGATTAAATCTACACTGATGATATTCACATAAACATACTGATTTCACAATCAAAACAACTAGAAAACTCCATAATCTTCTGTTACTTTTTAGATGCACTTTACCTCAATAATTAGGGCTGTCCAAAAAAAATCAAAATGAGAAAACTAGAAGGTAGACGTAGCAATGCCTGACAGTTAAGATGGCAAAAGGTTTGGTATGCAAGGCAAAAGGCAAGATGCATTCCCTCAAAAAATTCTAGTTGTATTAATTTTTAAAACCTGTATGCACAAATGCACCCATTTGCATATTAGATAAATAATGCAGCAAGTTATGTGGACTTTAACACATTAAAGTTGTTTCTCCCTAAAGTTACCAGGAAGTTCAATAAAATTCACTTCATTTTCCTGTAAAATTGTGTGGAGAAGAAGTGTCAACGGGGCTGCAGAGCGGCGGGAGGGTGGTTGGTACTTCTCAGCAAGAAGGCTTCAGGTTCTAGTCTTGAATTGTCCAGGCCTTTCTGTGTGGAGTTTGCATGTCTTCCCAGTGCAAGTGTCTGTATTACAGGTCTGGCTTGTAAATGAGACTACCTTTCTCAAAGAACTCACAAGGCTAAATAAAAGTAAATAAGTAAAAAAGTGTTATTTTTTCTTGCTACTCCAGTTTCCTACTATAGTTTGAAAACATGCATCTTAAGTTAAATGACAACTCTAAATCTACCTTAGGGCCGAGCCTGTGTATAAAATATTCTATACACAAAGACACACTCATGTTGTATTGGCCCAATACTGATGACCGGTCCAGAGTGTACCCTCACCTCTCACCACAAAAAAAGTAGACAAAAAGTTTTTGATTGGTGTGTGTGTGCTTCTGTGTGTACTTTCTATATAAATGTGCATCCAGACAATCACAGGGATGGTTCTCTCTGTATCCGCTGCCTGAACAGCGGTTCAAAATTCTTAACTAGGCGCATACAGTAAAAGAAGGAAAGTGGAGGAATGGCAAAGTCACATTTGTATTTAGGGGTAAACACGGCTGTCATTAGGCCTGGGGTGTTGGAGAACACAGCAAATTAAAGGGATTGTGATTTTGTGTGGCAGCTATGGCGGTGCCAGTCAGGAAGCCCTGACGAAGAGCCGGAGACAGAGCTGTGGTGCCTGCTGGGCTGCAGGGGTGTGGAGCTTCCCCTCCCGGCCCCGGTCTGCCTGACAGCTCTGCTGCTTTCATCGCAGGTCTCCTGCTGTATTTCACACCGGCTGTGTACAAGATCGCAACTGTCAACTCGCAAGAATTAGAAAACCAGTTAAACTAGAAGCACATCGCTCATCCTGATTGGTACACTGTTTTGGCCCGCAGAAGTGCTGGTATAACGATTCTCGGTTAGACTTGATGGTATTTCCAGACACATATGCTCATTTCTTTCCACAGCTCTGCATTTCTCCCCGCTCTCATTGCCATGGCAACTAAACCCAGTAGAAGAGAGAGTGAGGGACAGCGGCACAAGAGATTAGCCATCAAAAAGAAATCAACCTACACATGTGGGCACACACACTAAATCATGTTATACAGTTCAACATCATTCATGCCTGTATGTCACACACACACACACACACACACACACACTACAATATACCAATTAACATACATTTGCATAATCAGTTATGGAGTGACACAACAAAAATATTGTCAAGTCTTGTGGTTATTTGTAAAACAAAAGGGTACATTTGAAAAGCTTATTCTGTATTCAAACACACCATCTGCTCTTGTCAGCCTTTGTTTCAGATCAGCTCCTCTGCATATGGCCGTTCTGAGAGTGTCTTATGAATACGCAAAATCTGTTCAAGTGTTTCAGGAAGACCTGGGGCTCATCTCCACATTCACTCACAATCAGAAGGGTTTTAAGATCTGGAGAGGTTCAGCAGATTTAAAGAATCAAAGCGATAAAAAAAGTACAAAAACTGATGTCTTCAAAAAGCTGTTTTATCCTCATTTCACACCGAGCTGCATTGCAAGCAAAGCATGAACCGAGTGCACGTTTTCATCCATTGTCAACAGGTAAAAACTAAAATTATGATCTTTCTATGGGTATTGTTTCTAACACTTCAGTAAATAAAAACTAACACATGTTCTGGTCTTCGTTCTGAGGCTACACCAAGTTAAACAAATAAACAAAAAAAAAAGATTTTGAGAGAGCATTTAGTTAACAGCAAATAGGCTGTCAGGAAACAAAGAAATATATGCCAATAAAACATGATGGCAGGCGGATTCAAACAGGGACAGCTGTTTGTTTTTGTCTTATCAACCGAGCCACCGAGGCTGCTCTTAAATCCAAAGAGTGCAATGAAGTAGCTGCAGGCGATCTCTGAAGTGCAAGCTTGTGTCTATGGCAACAATCAATAGTACCTACGGACAAGTGACAATCACCGTGTCATCAGCTGACAAAGAGGAGGAAAACAGGTCAATTTGTGGTTTGCTAACAATGCAGTGAGCAGGCCGGGTTCAGGGGAAAGGTTACTGAAAGACTGCAGCAACTCTCTGGAAATGGGTTTTTCCTACCAAAGCGACTCACGTTGTTATCACTGTATTCACCAGCAAACGTTTTACTACGATCTCAGAACATACGATTTCTGCTTATGTACTTAAAATAAGCTGGACAATGTTGTGCAACTTATGAGCCCTAACCTTGTATCACTTTCCTCTATAGTCACAGAAATGAGAGAGAATTTAGGAGAGTGGTAAACAAATATTCTTTATTCAGATCGATTGTATTTTATGAGGTTTAGGGTTGCCTCAGTAGGAGCAGGTCTGGCCTTTATGCTTGCTGTTTGAACTCTAAGTTTAATTAAAGGAACTGTTAATTGTGCAGATTTTCCTCTCCGGTTTTTAATGTTAATGTCATCTTAATGCAATTATCTTTGAAGTATTATAATTCAGTATTGGTAATAAATGTCATTTTCCACCTCAAAAAGTAACTCTGAGAGTCCGACACGGTTATGTTAGTTAGTTGAGGCCGTATCTCACTGAGCTGCAACAGTTGGTGACTAATTGGCAAATGGCGTTTGCAAAACAGTCTCCAAAACGTTTCAAAATGGTAACCGAGGTTCTCAGTTTCCTTGAGTCTTGTTGCTTGGATTTTGACCATGTTAAAAAAAAACATGTCACAAATTTTTTTTCACAAAAACAAAAGTTGGACAGTTTGTGTATTTTGCTTATGAAAAACATTCCCAGAAGATGACGTTGTCTTTTCTTTTTGGGGGCAAATCATTCAGGGGCTTTCCCCTCCTTCAGCCTTCCTTCACTGACTGGCAACTCGTACAGACAGAAGGTGAGGGGGGGCCATGACATCCTACGCTTTATATGACTGGTTGAAATCCCTGCACCGTCCTCCTCCACAGAAACAAAACTTGAGAGCTTTTGAAACGGAGACTTGTTTTAAAACCATGAAATCAGAAACCCAGCCTTTGCCTACAGTTTACCATCCACCGCAACACGTTCTATGTTCAACAACATTTTGCAGACTGGGATTAAAGTATCGACTATTCATAAATACTCCACACAATCCACTTAAACAATAAAAACTAAAAAAAAAACAGGACAGTCCATGTAAGAACAAAATAGGATTTCCTACACTAATATTCACTGGTTCAGCTTGTATTTTGCTTAGTTCCTGCAAATCTTAGCTCAATCAAAAAGTCACTCAGATCGTTATCACTTTCCACAGTTTGCTTTGCTTTGTGAAATGTTTTGGAAAGTTTCTCAGTGAGATCTCTAACAGCTATTCTCTGGAGAAAACTGTGGAGGACAGCAGCCAGAATCACTATTTAAATCGTCAGCCAGACAGATCCACTGAAGAAACAGGCAACCTGTTGCCAAACACCATAAAGGCATTGCAGATATCCGTGTTTAAAAAATAGAATGTACTTTTCATCTGCTCGTGTCATTCCAGCGTCATTAGATTTTGAGTTTTGATAAAACCTAAAAAAGTGTGTAAAACATGGAGCGGCTCTGCAGGAGGAACAAATGTGATAGCTATCCCTGAAGAGTGCAAACATAAAAAGGGCCATATGGGCTGAAAGTGGGGGTAGAATCGCAGAGGAAAGTGACTCCTCTCCCCTCTCTGCGCCGTTGGAGAATTCTTTCTAAACAAGGTATGGAATGCACCCCTGTGTTTCATAATTTGCTCCCTCATTCTTCTCCTCTGCACGTTTACAAACAGAGTTCTGAGGAAGAGGAAAAAGAGGGAGAACGGTTGCGGGAGATGGAAGAGCTGACATAGATGGAAGCCCTGGAAATATGTCCGGGTAAGGCGGTTAAGCAGAGGCAAAAAGAGAAGGGAGATTGAACGGTGAAAAAAAGGGGGGGAGAGATGATGTGAAAGTAGTGAAAAAGGGATGAGATATGATTAATAACTGGCTCACTGGTTGCGTGCTGACCAGAATGAGAAAAAGAGTGCTGCAGGAAAAAAAAGAAGAAGGAGGAAGACAAAGAAAATGAGAATGCCCCTGGGAGTGGTTTTAATGCTCCACTTGGTGTTCACATTTCACGTTGGCAGACCAGGCCAATGTTTAGACCTGCAAAATTCTTCCATAAAGCCTAGAAACTGGGAGCAGTGGGATAAAGAAAGCCTACAACCCCCACTCTCCTGTCTAAGCTCTTGATTTCTCTCCATCCTTGTCTCTTTTCGTGAGCTAAAGAGAAACAATATGGAGGAGATCTGACTTCCACAGTGGAGAGGAGGCAGGGGGTTGGAGGGCAAGAGGGGATGACGAGGTTGAGGGTGGGCTGGGGTGCAAAGTTTAAAAATATCTCAGGCTGCTGAACGCACGGCTTGGCCACAGCAGCCCAACATACCTTCAATTTCAGCTATTTTTGTTGCTTTTTCCATAATGTCTGGAGTCTGCCTTATAAGCTGATGACAGTGAAACTTCTCCGGCTGAGACAGAAAAAGACGCACCAATTCGGTCTCAGAAATTATCCCCAGCATTTGCCAGCAAAGCTGCTTTCTGTCAAAAGGAGGCCTCCGCTTCTTATCAGCGCATATTCATACATTTTGGGGTTGCAGGTTAGCAAACAGACCCCCCTGGGGGAGCGAGTGCCTTTGTCAGAAAACATCCACACAAGAGTCTGAACCCTTCCACCTCTCGTGTCTGTAACACATCACGCACTCTGACTAATCTGTGGACAGAAAAATGCCAAAAATGCTCCACTTTTACATTTCAAACCACCCAGTTCGGTGTTCTCGTCATTTATGTTGGATTACATTTTATCCTCAGCTTTTAAATCTTGTAGGTTTGCAGCACGGTTACATGCAGTGTGATGCAGATGTTGTAAATGCGCTTCAGTGGCCTTTAGGTCAAATGTGTCATTGCGATTTTAAAACTGGGTTTACTTCAGTAATCACACACACACACACACCGACACACACATACCCATGCGAGCATACATGCAACAAAATCTGAGGCAGTTATAATCTTGTTTAATGCTCTTTTAATTAAAAATTGACTGCTGTTTTTTTTTCTCCTGTAAGCATTTGTTCTCTCTATCTTCACCATTCAGCCACGTAAATATATATGTGCATGTGCATGTGTGTGTGTGTGTGTGTGTGTGTGTGTGTGTGAGTGTGTGTCTGTCATTGCTGTGGGGGATCCTTGTTCTAACTCCCTGCATGCATGAGTCAACATCAGTCCTCATTTCTCACAAACAAACACAAGTTTGAATAAACCAGGGAGCATGTATATAAAAATGGGACACTGCTTTTGTGTTGTGTTTTTTGTTGAGGTGAAATGAAATAGCAAATAGAAGAATAAGGTCAGTTTATTAAGTGTAAGAACTACTTAAGGAAAGAATATTTGATCCATCGATGAAAATGTTGAGTTATGTTGCTGTGGCCGATGCCAAGTCATCTTTGCTCCAGCTGCTCAGAGCTCAGGTAAAGCTGCTTACTGTCTTAGCTGAGTAACTCAGAAAGTCGGGGCTTGTTGAGAAAAAAGAAAAAAGCGAGTCAAAAAAAACCCTGAAAATGTCTGAATATGTATATGTACAAGAGAAGAGGCAGACCTTGAGAGTGGAAGGAGGCTAAGATAAAGACTTGTTAAGCTAATTTTAAAAATATGTGTAGCTTCATCATAAATGTTATTTAATTCAATGTTCTTGTTTAATCACATCTTTAAAATATATGTTTGCATGTGACTTATTTAAACCCACTTGTTTGTTTCAATTTTGTTTCAAAATAATTTGAAATGCCTTTGAAATTTCGGCCAATGCCAATTACATATCTTGTCTTCAAATTCTATCATAAAATACAAATACTGTATTGTATTTTAGTAACACTTTGAGCATCTTATGAAGCCCACATCAGTGCTTTTACCTCACATTTCTGGTTTCTGACAGAATGCGTGTACAGTAAGTTAGATTTTTTTTTTTCAGGCTGAATCCCAGTAGTTTAGTGCCAGTTTCTGTCACAGGAAAAAAAATGAAAATTTGTTTTCTTAACTTAGATCAAATGTCAAACTTTTCCATGTGCAGCATGAGTACATTAAACATCATCATCATCACTAATCCATTGTTGAAAGTTTTCAGTGGTTTTTGAATCCAGTGATCAGGCAACATGCTGTAATATGAAATGCACTTTATCCCTTTTATGCTAAAAGCATTTCCCAAATCCGTTTTACCACTGAGTCCACAGGTTAGATTTCTAACCTCTGACCATGAATTTGTTTAAATTTTGGAAAACAGCACACATTCACACACATGGTTTGTCAACGGTCTTTGCTGGGAAGCAGGCCTCTCTAATGGCTCACTGGTACCAATCTGCTAATGTGCTGCGCAGAGCTAAAATGATGCATGCTTTAGTCTTTCACTTTCCTGTCTCTCCACCTGTCTATCTCAGTGCTCTTTTCTATTATGATGCTTAGTCAATAATCCCTTTCCTGTCCCTCCCCTGTTTATATATAGTGTGCATTTCCTTTAACTTTTCTCTCATTTTTAGTTTTATCAGCTAATAATGAAATTAGCCTTCCTTGAAGGAGTGTGTATCGCCCACAGCATTGCATGCTAAAGCTTTAAATGAAGATCTTGCTTTATCTGTTACTGCTCAGAGTACATGTTGGACATGACTCTCAGCTACTACCACAATCAGTTTTAGCTCAATATCTGTAAATCCAACTGGGTTATAACCATTTTTGTGTTTGCTAAGTTCAAATAGCTGTGGCACTCATCTTAAATTGGGTTGACTTAAAACATTAGTTTTAGATGTAGTTCCAGAGATTACTTTCTGAGAGTTTTATTAAAATGTGTCCAGCGGTTTGTTTGTTAACACACAGGCAGGGTTGACTCCAACAGTGAATGCCAAAGTTTTAAACAAAGGTGGGAATTTCTTTGGACTCAGAATACATGTTGGGGATGCCCCTCAGCTACTACCAACTACCACACCAAACTTTAGCTTAATATCTGTGAAACTGACTGAGTTAGTCATAATTGGGTTTGCTAAGGTTTATTAGCTGTGGCAGCCATCTTGGATCAGGTTGACTTCAAAAGCTAATCAGTTGTGGATGTACATCCAATGATTGAATTCTGTGAGCATCAATAAAATCCATTCACTGATTCATAAGATATTATGCTAACAGACAGACACACACTCAGAGACACAGGCAGTCACATGACCACCTGTCTGTCATGGCAGCAGGCCATAATAAACCCAACACAGTGCATCACCAAAGATGCTTATCCAGAACTATGAGCTCTGTTGTGTTTTAATACATATTGATTAGGGGAGGGGAAATAACTGTGTGTTGTATGAGGCAGCACAAGATGTTTTTTATGAAGCCTATTGTTTTGTAAAAGTGAATGAGTTGCACAGAAATGTTGGCAGTCATAAGCAATTTATTTAGTCTGAGTGACATCAGCTGAAGTCGCTAAAGCTTTCCCATTCTTCCTCCTGAAACCTGTGTGAGAGGTGTTGGTGTGTGGAAGGCATCCACAGGACACACACACACACACATGCTGAAATAATGGTTTAGTGTGTGTGTCATCATTCAGCACACAAGTGAGTGTTGTGATGCTCAGTAGGGAGTGAATCACGATGCACTCGGTCATTTCCTCTGCTGTCGAACAAGAGGACTCTTTAGACTCAGTGGCTGATAAATCTGCCATTGACGGTTTTGTCCAATACAGCTGACTAAGACTTATGACCAAAATCACGACAAGAACTCATTCTTGACAAAAAGTGTCATTGAAGTCTTGTTAGAAAATTGAGAGCTCACATTATGTCTGTTTTTAACCGTGATTATCTCAACCAAAACTTCCAGGCACTGCTTCAACTGGTGAAAGCTGAAAAAACAAATCTGTAAACAAAAAGACATTTTTTGCTGCAAAGACATCCTTGACCTACAATAACAACAGGGAGAGCCTACAAGTCAGGCCAGTATTGTTCACTATTTCTCCTGTAAACATGACAATGGAATCTAGAAGTGAAGGTTACAAGTTCTATCACAGCCAATATTAATCTACTTTACTGTTTTAAAGATCAAATCAGCACCAAAACTTGTTCCTGTTCCTTTTCCCAATCTCCACCTTTCTTTTAAATGTCCTAAAATTCACAGCACTTTGTTTTCTATTGCATAATATTGGTGGCAGAGAAGCAGACAGCTGAACGGAAAGACGCTGAAAACAACAACAAGCTAAGTTTTCACCTTGGTGAAGGAACACTGAGCTCCCTCGAGTTGGGTAAACCTGTACTACAACCGGACATGTTCCCACCCAGAGTAATGCTTGTTTCAAAGTCTGAAAAGTCAAAGGAAGAAAGAAAAAAAGGAAATGCAGTTGTAAAAGTTCATCCCCGCTGATCCCTTTTCCATTGAAAAAGTGTTAATTATAAAGATGGCTCCGCAGGAGATAAATGGAGACAGTTATAGAAGGTTTAAGCTCTTTGGTGGACGAGTGGGAGCAAACCATTGGTGGCAGCATTCAATTGTACTTTAGGAAGTTGTTTTTAGGGCTCAGTTTCTTATTAGTTATTAAGAAAGTTATTAATGCTGAGGTGCTGTTTGTATGTGTCTAATTTACAGACCCATTTTAAAGATGACCATGTCATGAATCTGAAAAAGTTAAAGGAACCTCTTGGTTCAATTTTATTTAAGGATAAGCTCTTGCTTTTATTTGTAACAAGTCATAAACTAAGTTGTTCCATCCGTTTCTTGTGGCTTATCGTTTAAAACCTTGTCAGTATTGTGCCTTTTATTTTTTAGCTAGCAGAAACCATGTTTGTACAAAAGAGGTTTAGTTGGACGATGATACCACAGAAGTAGACGTTTCTTTCCTCACTAAAATTAAAATAAATAACATTCAGACTTTAATCCTGACAACGTTAATGTTTTATGTCCTATCAAGGGCCCATGAATGTTCAGATTTTCAGATCTTTGCATCACTGTCGACTCGCTAAGTCTTTGTTTAGAAAAGCTGAAAATTTTCAAACCAAAGGTTTCAAACTTGGAAACATGAACTCTGGGCCTTATTTGGTACAAGCACAAACAGCTTTGTGCCATTTGACAACTGTTGATTTTTTTGCTTAAAACAAATAATTCCTGTGGCTGGTTGTACTGATGGGGGGTCCTGAGGCTGAGACGCGTCGACCAGGGATGGAGCTTGGAGTCGACTCTTGGCATTGGCAGAGGTTTGAGCTCCACGACTGCTTGTTTTTATGTGGTTTGCTCCAAAACTATTTGTCCTGCTCAGAGTGCAAAGTTAGACCAAGATGTCCCTCTTGGACGTCTCTTTTAGTAATGTTGAACCAGCAACTGAAACTTGTTGTTTAAAGAAACATTTGGATTTAAAAGCCTAACATTCCTTGAAGGAATGCATATCGCCTGCCTCATTTTATGCCAGATGTAGCCATTATGGTCAAACCTTGAAAATAACTGTACAATTTTATACAATAACGTGATATTTTGTGTGATATGTTAGTGCCCAGTTTTGTGAATGACTCTCAGCTGCTGCCACATCAAACTTTAACTCAATATCTGTAAAACTGACTGAGTTATAGCCATTTTAGTGTTGGCTAAAATGGCTTTGCTGTGGCAGCCATCTTGAATTGAGTAACACCAAAAGTTATTAAGTTTTAGTTGTGGACAAGCCAGTGATTACTTTCTGAACGTTTCATTAAAATCTGTTCAGTGATTCGTGAGATATTTTGCTAACGTCAGAGACAAACAAACACGCAGGCGCACAGGCAAAAATATGACCGCTCCGCCTTCGCCTCCAGTGGAAGGCAATAATAAAAAGGTGTTCACTTTACGTTTATTGAGGATTCCTCTAAAAGCCTGAAAGGTTTAAGTCCTCCAATCCCCCACATGTTTATATATTATGATCTAAGTGTGTGCATATTTGCTGTGATAACATGGTGGAGAGGTGCATTGGGGAGCTGCAGACGATGGAAAAGGAGAATATTACATAAGAGATTAAAGTAAAGGAATCTGAGGTATGCGTCCAACAACGCTGGCCAATAATGTGAAACTTCATGAGACCCCCCCCCCAACACCACCACTCAAGTACAAAGCCTCAATGGGTAGCTACTCTGTACTGTACTTGTGTCTTTGATGTGAGCTTGTAAAAAGCGAACAAACACGCAGCATGGCACCGGAGCATAAACTCATACAAGTGCAATTAGACACCACTGTTGTTTTCACTCTGCTTTTAGGCCACTTGGACAGGGGTCACAAAGAAGGAGTGCACAGAACAGCAACAGAAACATATAAGTGACCAAAAAGCCAGGAGGGGACGTTGGATTTTTGCAGTTTTCGGTTGAACATTACAGCAAGTGTTGTGTTTTATCATAACAAACTGTGTTCAGCCAAGTTGTTACCACACACACACATATACACGTCGCTCAGCTGTAATATTTTTATCAATTTTCAGCGTTTGACTGCAACAGTGAAGTGTAGTTTTAAGGGAAAGCTAAGTGAGAGGGTTGAGTTTGTGTCATCCATCCACGTGCTGCACATAATTTAGTGACACACACTCATCATGGTGAAGAGGGTCACTTTCGAGACACACACGCTCACACACACACACTTGTTTTCCCTCTCTATCTTCAGGGGACGATGCACGTCCTCCTTCCTGTTTCCCACTGTGCGGTCATCTGTAGGAAGGATGTGTAAGTCGCACACATCTGTTGCTCTGTCTGGTGCAGACTCGAGAGTGCATCTCAACAATGAGTTAAAGAGCTATTGCTTTAGTTTAGCAGTCGATAAGGACTTTGATGATGACGAGCACTGACCTCTGACCCTGGCATAGCAGCAGCCACACTTGACCAGGACTTTACGGAACAAGTGCTGGCAGCCACAGCCTCGGTGGTGGCGATGGTGATGGTGGCCCCCTTTCATGCTGTTGAACCATGAGCAGAGGTGGGCATGGGGCCCGGCACTCAGTCACTTTCACCCCCCACCCCACCTTTTTTTCTGTTTTTCTTTTTTCTTCTTCTTCTTCTTCTTCTTCTTTTTTGGGTTTACTCCTCAAAGTGTAAATCTCCAAAAAAGGTGTCAGCTGAATCCTCCTCCTCTTCCTCTTCCTCAGTTGACTGTGAGCAGCACTAAAGCCCACATCCAAGAGGCTGCGAGTCCACAAAAGATGCAGCAGCAGAGAGAAATCCACCTCCAGCGAGGGGGTTTCAAAAAGCAGATAAATATTCCAGCAGTCTTATTGTCATACTGAGCATGTTGTTTTTGCTCCGTCTCTTTTCCTGCCTCCCCCCCTCTTTGGCGCTGAGCTCTTGCCTCTATGAACTGCCTGGTCAAATGACAGACTGGGAGACGGCTTCTCGGAGGGGAGAGGGAGAGATAGCAGGGGAGAGAGATAGAAAGAGAGAGTAAGGGGAGGGGTGAGAAGGGTGGAGTCTACAGCTTTAGTTGCTGGCTATTCCAGTATAAGGTTCCCATTCTGCTGCTCTCTTTTTTTTTTTTTTTTGGTCTCTTCCTGTCCTCTGTTTCTCTCTTTATTCGTCTCAGCTGTTTTTCCTCGCCCACCCCACTCTTTTCATTTCCTCTCTTGTCAGCTGCCCCCTCTGTCTAGTCTGTTATCCTCTTTTCTACATGCTTGAGTCTCATTGTGGCATAGGTAATCCTCAAACTCCAGGAGCAGATGAAATGACACGCTCCCTCGTGTCCACTCAGTTCTGACCCTGGAAATAGCAACAGCCACGTCCGTAGGGGTGCATATTTTTATTTGCAGAGCACAGGGCAAGTTGGATTGAAGGTGTTATGCATTTTCCAGTTAGTGTGCCACTGTGTAAGTGTGTTACACTTTAACACAGTTTAGGAATGGACTTTAATGGGGGTTTCCAGTCTGTCGCAGCCCCCTATGTGCTCATTTATGATCATGGAGCCAGCAAAGTTTTTCTTTCTTTCTTTGGGTTTCCATGGAGCAAACAGGCAGGCTCGTATTTCACAATGTTGATACTCTTGGTGTGTGAGTGCATACAGGCGTGTGTGTGTGTGTGTGTGTGTGTGTGTAACACCAGCCAAGAAGCTTGATAGTTTGTAGAGGCTGAGTCTAAAATATAGACTAAAGATCAGCTGAACATATCAGTAAGTAAATAGATTCGCTGTGGATCAAAGGCTGAACTCAAACTTCAGTGTCAGTTCAGTTTTATTTTATAAGGCACCAACTCAAAGCTAAAGTGATCTCAGTGCAGTTTTCAAAAAAAAAACAACAACAACAAGTTCAATTAATCTGTTAATCTGTTTTTTAGTTTTATATCACAGTTCAGTTCATGGTGGTTAGCAGCTGATACCAAAGTTTCTTCTGAGTACCACTAAAGACTCTGAGTACCACCCATGATACTTGTACCACAGTTTTAAGAATTTAGTGGTGCCACTTCACCTGTTGAAACTATGTTCCTGCACAGTGGAAAGAATACCAATAAATGTCCAGCAGTAGTTTTGTAATAGTGGAAACACAAATTTTAAGTTTGCCATGAACAAGCTAAGCTCTTCGCAAATTAATTTTACACAAACTCAGTTACAGAATGCAGGGTTAAGAAATACATTTGGAGAGACCAGCGGGTTTATAATCTCTGAACTTTAGCATTAGAGCCATGGTGTGTACAGCAAGCAGTAATATGCACATTGATAAACAAATATTACATGAATTAAAGTCAAAGAAGTGGCTGAATAAGTCACAAGATTTGTGTTTTGTATACCTGGGTTTGAGTACCTTGTGGCACCTTTATACACTAATATAAAATAACAACAAATGTACCTTGTTTTAACTCAAAATGCTACCTTTCCTAATTTTCAGGCAAAGCATATACAGTATACAAAAAAGTCAAACCCAAATCTTAAATAAGGTAAAATAGCTTTTTTTGAGGTTACGCCCAATGAGAAGTTATCTGTGCTGAAACTGGTGCTTTATTATGCTTGAATAATTATCACAAGTGGACAGACACTGCATGAGGATTTGTTCTTGTACCTGCTTAGATTCTGCGTGACTGATGATCATATTTTGACAGGTTTGTTTGTGTTGCTGTTCTTTGTTTACATTTGCAATTAAAATTTGAGGTCAGTTTTGTTAGGTAACAGCATACCGTACAAAACTCCTGAACGGTTACAGGTTTAAATTACTTCAGTATTTATTGAATCGTTTATTTAGGCAGCTTTGTTTTTCATTTTACCAAACACAAGCTTAAGTGCTCCAATGCTTGCATTTGACTCTGTGCAAGGCAAATGTTGCAGAGCTCTTGTAATAATAGATTCGCACGGCCATCGTGCACAGTGGGTCATGAAAAATACAAGAAGGAAAACACCTCTCATTTGTTTCCATTAATAAATGCAGCTAGCAGCAATTGCAAATTTCTTATATTATAATTTTCCAACTGTTTGTGAAGAAAATCTCATGCATAAAGCAGTCCACACATAACCTCATATATTTTTTTACAAAATAGGCAATTTAGAATTATTTTGCATCTCAAAATACTTTAATAG
The DNA here is from genome assembly GCF_001649575.2 of Kryptolebias marmoratus. Classification (NCBI taxonomy): domain Eukaryota; kingdom Metazoa; phylum Chordata; class Actinopteri; order Cyprinodontiformes; family Rivulidae; genus Kryptolebias; species Kryptolebias marmoratus. Next base: position 17,580,167 of record NC_051437.1, on the reverse strand, counting down.
CTACAGGCCTAGTATTTGACTAATGTTGATTCGCTGCGGTGACAAGCTTAAAATGAATTGTCTCCAAAACGTAATCAGTCGTAGATGTGCATCCAATAATTACTTTCTGAAAGCTTCATTAAAATCTGTCCCGTAGTCCATGAGATATTTTGTTAACAGACCCAGTTGACTCTAGTAGCTAATGGCAAAGTTTTAGGCAAAGATCTTGTGCAGCAAGTAGCACTTAGAGCTTGTGCGTTGGAACAAAATACAATGTAGCACAATCTGCATTTTTCGGACTTTCTTGCAAATGAAATTAGATTGTGACGAAATGTCTGCAAGAAAAACAGGTTCTTCAAAGTAAACAAGTTGACAACAGATAGCAGCTTAGTCTTGGCACTTAAACAATTTTCTTTTCTCCCATTAAAGACTCTATGACATCCTGATAAACAAATGGCACTCTTAGCTCTAAAGCTTGACTCTCAGTATGTGATCTCATCTTAACTTTGAACTACACATCATGATGTTTTTTGTTTTTTTTTAAATACCACAATTCCACTGCGTCCAAATCACCCAAGTCCTGCAAACATGTCTACAGGTACATGACAGTACTCACTCCGACTCTTCTGGGACATCAGGGAAAACAAGAGAAAACCGACTATCAGCAGACACTGCACCACCACACGAGCACACTGTTAGTAGCTTTAATCTGCAGCATCCACCTCCTCAGAGTGACAGGGTGGTGGCAGGCTGCTGTCAGGATGTCTCTGTCATCTATAAGGGACAGAGCAAACACAGGAGCCTCACCCATTAGCCTCACGAGCAGAACACACACAGAAACACTGGACTGCATGACAGCTCTCTGTGTCTTTTCCTTGTCTTGAGCACCCCCAAAGCAGCTGTAACATGCAAAAGAAACAAATTGTGCACGGCGGGGGAAACCCCACGGTGACGGACGCATTATCCATTTTCAGGCTCACTTGGCATGCTGGTTTGCAGCATTACACAGACACACAATTCTAACGCTCACTCTCCATTCAAGCTCGCCCGTGTCTTTGCTCATAATGGATACTTTAAGTAGGTTTGATCGAAGGGGCAAAAACACTACAGGAATATTGACAAGCACTGCTGAATACCTTCATTTGTCTGATGGTGATGCGGCTGCCAAATGCTGACGAAACATACAGGAAGATTATTCAAAGAGAGATGAGAAATATTTGACTAGAGAAAAGAAACATGGTAAAGATGCAAGGACAATGCTCTAAAGGCAAATCATTACAAATTTAGTGGAGGCTGCTTGTCTAAGTGACTCAGTGGTACCATTTCGGAAACACATGCTCTTCAGCTACATTCAAAATTAATGAAGCGAATGCAGGGTCATGTGTTCTTCAGTTAGGAGGCACATTGTGGTTCAACCAACTGGGATTCACTGGAGAAATAAAATTAAGTACCAGTTCTGGAATACTGTGTATTTCAACTCGTACATTTTTGATTCTTTGCCACTTTCTCCGTCCACCCCATAACATCTCAACGAGAAATGATCCAACACTATTCCCAGCAAAGTTTATTAAACAGATTATTAAACAGATCTTGTGTTATAAGTGCAACAAGTGTTTAAAAACCAGCAGTTGTTACAAGTTAAGCGAGTTCCTTTTAAACATTTTTGGCTGCTGATGTGACCCAGAGTACTTCCTGGTAAAATGTGCAGTCTGGGTCACGTTGCAGCTCTCCTCTAAGAACTTCACACACTTTCAGTCAAACAAACCTTTAAATACTGATTTCTCTCTTTCACTAATTTCCCCCACAACACTCAAATTCATATGGTGCTTCTTATAGTATATAAAGTAGCATAGTTTAAAACCATCCCAGTTTAGAGTCTTAGTTTTGGTTTTTAAATGAATTTGTTGTCCTGTCATGTTGCATTTGGATTCCTGCTTGTTCAGTTAAAAAAAGTTCATATTTTCATGCCTGCATTTGTTTCTCATCCAAAACTAACTACAAATAGTTGGGACAAAAACAGCTGCACCCAGTAGTTTCGAGAGTAACATGATGCTTTCACGGCCGTGCTTCACAGTTGTTTGTATAATGATGTCATCTTTAATTATTTGTCATCTTAGAGGCTAAGTTTTTTGTCCCTGAGGTGCAAAACAACATTGGACAAAAGATAACAAATTACAAACACGCTATTGGCTTAATGAATTTTAATAAATTCCATCTTTCTTTCCCATGGCCCTTGTCATCCTCTCAAAGATATAAAGAAGATAATAGCTTCGTGTTAAAGCAAAAAAAACAAAATTCAATCACAGATTAAATAAATTTTCTCAAGTTTTGTTACATAAACGCTGTCTTTAATAACTCATCTGGGAATGACATCCATCCCGCTTTAGATGTGCAGCTTTCAAATCAAACAAACAAAACTGAAAGACCCGTTTCTTTTATTAGATGTCACTTCAGGGCTTTGACAGTTGTAATTTCATTTTATACAAATGTTTGAAATGTTCTCTAAAAAAAATCCCCCAATTGAATGGAACACAACAGCAAAAGTTTTGATGAGTTTTAGTTTTAGTTTTAGCATGATTTCTCTTCTTCTTCTCTCTCTCTCTCTTCTTCTCAGTGGTTTTCAATTAGATTCAGCAATATCTTAAATAGCTTAAAGAAACGTTTCTCTAGCAACAGTCAAAAATATGCATTATGTATTTAAATTCTCTTTTATTACCAGCCATGCTGGTTTTCTTAATTCACCGTATTGTCTTTTAGTTTTGTGTTTTCAGGCTTGTACCTGTCTGTGGGCAGCCAGCTTCGCTCTGAAAGGAAAAAGCTGCGCTGCTTCGATGAAATAATGTAAATGCTACAAAAAGCTGCGCCACCTAAAATGAATTACTGTGAATGCACGAAAAGCTGCGGCACTTAAAATGAATTACTGGTAATGTGTTCCATCATAACTTAACGAGCTCAAAGTGGTCACCGGTGCTTTTGTGTTTGTGTTGGTATTGTGTACTTCCTGACTCTCGCCCTCCAGCCCATCGAGGCAGGTCACCCTCCCGTTCCCCCTCCTTGAGTCTGGTTCTGTTGGTCTCTTCTAGTTAAAGAGATATTTTCCACTTTTCACAAACTGGGATTGTATATTTCCTAAAACATTGACTCTGACTGTGTAACAAACCGAGCTGGATTGTAACGGGAATAAACTGGACTGTGTGTAATTTGATTTAAGTTTGACTTTTGTTGTGGACTGTTAAGTAAATAACGAAAACTGAATCAGTTAAAAAAAACATCTAAAAGTACAACAACAAAACCAGAAAAAGTATGTATATATAATTATTTTGAAAGTATAACAACATTTTTTTTTATTAGGTAGTTTTTATAAGTGCAAGTGTCCAAATGGCCACATCTGTTGTGTAGTTTTTACTCTGAGTGTAGATTTTTGTGACTATGATCCGTGTTTCTGTGCATCAGCCCTGACATTTAACACCAGTCCTGCATCTCTGTCACGACATGGAATGAAGGCTTTTAATAAATAAAGCCTAAAATTAGTCTCGCAGACGTGTGCAAAGCTGTCAGTGTTCAGAGAAATATGGAAAAAAATGTTCCTCCTCCGACTTGCAGGGAGGAATGGGGGGATGTGAGGTGATGCTTACATTAGCCCACATTCATCTCTCTTCTTTTATCTCTTTGCTTCACGCTGCATCTTCCTCACACACACAGACACACACAAAAAAGATAATTCAGCTGTACGGATGAGGATGACTGAAGAAACGTGTATATTTACAGTGGCCTGTAGATTAGTATAAAAAAAAACAAGTTACAATCGTTTTTATTAACTTCAGCCAAGCTGCCAAGTGGTTTAATGAAAATGATGATGGATGTCGTACTCTTTAGATTGTGGGCTTTGTAAAGAATAGAAACAATAGTAATGCATTCACGCTGCTGGGGTTAAATTCCTAATACTTTCATACAGTTCGACTACAAAGGGTTGCATGATAAAAGCTCCACAGCAAGTCTCAGTTCAGCAAAAATGCAGCTCCTTATCCACAGCGTGTTCCCCAGCCCCCATTGACATTAGCCTCTCCTCAGCCCATCAGCCAGCTGAACCGCTGCCAAAATATGCTTACTTACATTTCATTTTCCTACCTCCTGCTCCCTGGCTTCTTCTCCTTAGTTCCTTCCCCTCCCTTTCTCCCCCCTCTCCCATTATTTCTAAGCGGAGCACCAATTAAGGCAAACTGGCATCCTGGACAAGCTGTTGTGAAGGGGAGTTTTCATGTTTTTTTAATGTTTTTTTTTTGACCGAGGCCTCATCGTGGAGTAACTGTCCTGTTCTTTTCTGTTCCGTTCCGCAGATAAATGTTGTTTTTATCCATCAAGGCACCAGATGATAGGCAGGTGTGTCCTTGTGGGTGTGCATGCGAGTGGGAACGCATCTCATCACTGCTGCTGTTCAGTACTTCCCTCATTAAGCAGCACAGAGAAGGATGCACATCATCAGGTTATACACATTTAGATAGAGATGTATGAAGATCTGCACTTACATAAATGCACATTTCTTTTTTGTGCCCAGCGTTTTCATTCTAATTAAACACGAATATTACTTGAACTAGAATATTTAGGAATGTTCTTCTTTTCCTTTGCACAGCAGTCGCTTCAGTCTCACAGCTGTCTGGAGCTGGAGTCTGAACCTTGCCCTGGAAGCAGCATGAGACCTCTGCTGGTTGTGTTCGGGGCTTTAGCTCGATATAAAACGCCACCCAAAGGATAAAATGTTAATTAAACAAATGCAAACCCCTGCTGCAACAAGTCTAAATCCTTCTGCTAATTGTTACATAGAAACTAACAAGGCTGCAAAAGAGAATTTCTGGTTTTAGCTTTAGACTTTAGCATGTTTGGGATAGTTTACCTTAATGTGTGTGTAAATACATCATAGCTGTATTGATGTGCAACTATGACCTGCCGCTTTGCTTTCTTCCAGGTCAATTTGAGGTGCAAACCACCCCTGTTCTGTGGTGCAGTGACCTGTGAGGCTTCTGGAGGACCTGTCGGACCCACCTCTTCTACAGAAATACACACAATGATCTGGACAAGAATCAATGCAAGAGGACAGATACAGGAAATCCAAGAAGCATTTTATTATCTTACAGTCATAAAGCCTACATAAAAGGTTTGTCTATGAAAGACTTGTTGTTCTTAATAATTCAAAGCCGTTATAATAGATATATTGTAACAGAAATAATATCAAATATCAAGTGAGCAGCTGGAGATAGGCACCAGCTCCCCATGATCCGGAAAGGACAAATGGTACGTAAATGTTAAATGAGAACAAGGACAAGTGGGTAAAGATAATAGATGGATGGAAGGGAGCAGCATTTCTTATAGTTATTAACTTGTTTACACAAAGAATTAATACCTAAACCTGCAGCTCTATGACAAGCTTCAATTTTATGCACTTTACCATTCTGTTTCACTCTTATTGCAAATGTAATTTTCATCCTTTACAGGCAACTCCATTCACTCAAAAAGCTGTTGTAATCTACAGGACGCTCCCTCCACATACTTTCAAGGACTGCATGTCTACTAGCTAAGAAGCCAGAGATTTACGGTTGATAAAAACAACAACAAAAATTGTGAAGGACAGTAAATACTCGGATTACTGTTCAACAGTGTATTTACCAAGGGAACACTGTTGTTACATAAATGCCAAATGTGCAAACGAGCAACAGTATCTTGGAAAGTTCTAAAAACTAAATACATAATAAAGAGATACTGTGGGTTAATATTGTGGTTAAACTGCCCATAAAATGAGCAAAACAATCCACTATTGACTCTTAAATATAAAGCTTTGAGACTTGATCTGCAGTGCCTCGTCAAGACAAATATAATCTATTTAATTCCAAAGATAAATGCCATATTTTTCACAAGCAGACCTTTAGACACTGGCCTTATCTATATGTCAAAGACTAGTGGAGCAAATTACAGAGGTGATGAATCATGTGCGACAGAAAAACAGGCAGTAAATCAGACAGAATTTCTGTTTCTAATGTTCAGGACAAGCGGATAACACAGCGTGGTCTTTTTGATGCCTGTAGGTTTAATTATATGTATGAATTTATCTGTTTCATAGTAAATATAACAATAAATCAGTCTTTTCATTAGTATAGGTCATATGCTGAGGTGCATGCAGCTAACACACCTTCCACACATCTTATTCAGTAGGAGCTTAATGGCAAGAGGTTACATAATTGAGTTATTCACCTGCAGTGAATAATCTCAGATCTTCTGCTCTGGTAACATGATGAGATGTAGCGTCAGGTTGGCCTTTCTCCATTTAAGGTCACGTATGGACCCATAATTCAGTCCTGATGTCCTTGGTATCTCCACTCCTGTAAGGATACACTCCCCCAGTCCCCTCCAAACCACCATATGAACAAAGTCAAGGATTTTCTACACACTTTACCCCATAATCACTTTATTTTACTCTGCAGGCTGACAAATTTAAGACTTCTGCTTTGACTTTTACTATTAGAAATCACAAGCAAGTAAAATCTTTTGAGACATGAAGCGTCATTATTTAAACGTAAAGTATTTTTGTGTGTTATTATCAAGAACCTTCAGCTCTTATTTTATTTATTTTTTATTTTATGCTCTTCACAACATGTGTAAACAAAAAAAAACTCACAAACTTGTTGAATAGTTTTAAATAGAGCTGTACAAAGTGCATGTTTGTCAGTTTTACCTCTCATCATGGACAATTATGATTAGGGTGATTTTTGCTGTAATTTTGGTGCAGTTTGCTGTAAATGTCGGTTCAGAGCTCTTAGCTTGAAAAGGATAACATAAACACACCTCTCCCTAAAAATATATATGAAACACTGTGTCTTATGAGAGTGACAAAATAATTTGGAAGAACCAAAAAGCAGAGAAAAAATAAAATCTGATATGCTTCAATTAAAAAAATCAAGTAAGCTAAAGTAAGTAACTTCGAAATTAGAAAAGATTTTTTTAAAAAGGGACTAAGTTTGTGAAAACAGCAGCATCCAGTGATTCCTTATGATCCACAGGTGGCCATCTTGTTTCTAACACACACCATATGTCCAAAACTTGTCTTTAAAAAAAGGAGGAGAATATTTTCCATCTCCCCCGTTCTGTAAGTGTAAAAGTAAATTATTAATAAAAATGCTTTAAATATTTAACATAAAATTACAGACGGACCTTTTAAACAAAGCATGAAGTTGATGTATCACAGATAAAAACTGATTTACTTTTTACAACATTACATGGTGGAAATTTAGCATAAAAGGTGCACATTTTAGAACAAATATACATTTTTGTGACACACACACTCACATTTAAGGTCAGTTCAGCAAGTAATCTTTTTTACATCTAAAACATCTAAACTCTTCCTTTGCAGAAATTTTCCCATGGTTTGATTTTTCTAAAGTGCTGATAAATAAAAGTACCATATAAGCACGTTATTGACCTCTCAGAGGAGATCACAATAAAGGTTTTCTGTTAGAAAAACTTTGATAATCATGTAAATGTTGTTTGCACTTATGGTCACATACATCCCCACCTAGACAAGTAGCAACGGCAAGAAATTAAAATCCCAGCATCCCATGAAGGAATGCGTATTACCTACTATCTTCCATGGCAGTGTTTCAAACTAAAATCATCTTATATTGCAAAATGACAGAATTCTAGCTGTTTTGCTCAAATCCTGAAATTTACATTATGTGTGACTGTACGCAACATTGTGTGATCTCATACAATCTGTTAATGTTCAGAGTATGTGTTGAGGATGACTCTTTGCTAGCACAACACCAAAACAGTTAAATATTTGTAAACTTACTGAGTTATAGCCATTTTGGGGTTGCCTAAGGTCAATTCACTACAGCAGCCATCTTAAGTTAGCTTGACCCCAAAAGTTAATCGGTTGTAGAGGAACATCTAATGATTACTGTCTGAGAGTTTCACTGAAACAAGTCCAGTGGTTCATGAGATATTTTACTAACATGACACAAACACACATCTTTTGTTGTTTTTCTTTCAGCTGCTCCTTTCTGCAGTGGTCGCCACAGCAAGCGAAGTCGCACAAAAGATTTGTTTTACCCCGAATGACCCTCACGGACGCAACCTGAGCAATGTGAGCTCCAACCTGCAGCTTCAGGATTACAAGACCGAGGCGCTGACCGCAGAGCTACCTCATTAATAGCATAATAACTACACACAACATTTAACAGAAAGTCTGATTTAAGATCAAACTAAGTTGTGTTGAAACAACTGAGTAAAAGAGCATGTCTGAAACTTAAAAGACAAACCTTTTTTTAAAGTAATTGTCCGTTTATGGAACCTTTTCTTTTTTTCGGGGCTTCAAGCTGTGACTAAAAACAATATTTTGTGCACATTAACTTCAACAACGTACCCGATCTGAGTGCTGCTATTACAGATAAGCATCGCTGACAGCTTCCTCTGGCCTCACTCACACCCCTTCTGTTCTGCACAACAGTTCGCGGGCCAGCCACATGGTACACACCACCAAACCTCCCCAAATGTATACACACACACACTCCATCTAACCCAAACCCAGATCCAGCTACAAAGCTCCTTTTGTTTCATTCCAGGCCAGGAAAATCTCAACGCACGAGAGCCTTCCTCAGCGAAATGAGAATAGGTCCAACCAGCTCTGATGGGGCAGACGGGGAAGGGAGGCAGCTGAGCGTATTTTCTTGCCCCCATCTGGAAAGTATTGCTGGTGTATGTGTGCGTACACACAAGAAGCCTGTTTTTCCTCTCACACATGCTTATGTATGGTGAATTACACCGAAGCAGTTTACCGCCATCAGCACTAATAGAAGATGCAGAGGGTGGAGTTTCATAAAAGTAAAGCACTGAGTCTCAGGTGCCTCCAATCTGATACTTTCCCTGAAGTTATTACAGCCTAATGAGCACCATCAGATATGGTCGATGGGACACAGGTTTGTTTTGATTCACATATGGGCAGCATGCAGAAACTCAAAGCAAAGGCTGGCTAATATAGCTCACATTGCACAAGCAGAGCCTTAGATTCAGGAATGTTTACTCTTCTGACTTTTGTTTGAGCACACGGACATATTTTTAGCTGTCGCATATATTGTTGCCAGTGGATTGTGACAGAGGGAGGCTGTTTTAGATGCGCTGGCTTGAAACAATAAATCAAAGGTGAATCTTGAAGTTTCGATGTTAGCTGGTTTGGTGAGGAGACAAATGTTTGGAAAGGATTTTGCACGTCTCGGGAGGGGGTGACGACGAGTGCAGCTCCGTCAGGTCCTACCTGTTCTTTCACTCCGCTCTGGGTTCTGTGCAGCCGTGCTCTGCTGCTCCCAGTCCGGCCCATCTTGCTCCCACTGGCCCCGCACAGGCCCCTTCTCCTCCTCGCTTGATGGGAGGTCCGCCTCGCCCCCCTCGGAAAGCTACAACACAGAGATGCCATTGTCAACAGAGGAGGCCTGCTCTCAAGGAGGAAGATTGTAACAGGGCACTTATGGTCACAAAAAACCACAAAACAATATACCAGTGGCTGATTTCTTTTTTCCACAATTCCCTACATCTTTTTCATTTAGTTCTCCATTACACACTGAGCAAGAATGTGATGGAAATGAGGCCCTGCTTTTGCCACAGAGCAGCTTCAATCTGTACTTAAAGCCCAGCGGCACCAAAAGTGTAGGTTAATAGAGGCAAATGGAGTCATCTCTCTGTGTTTTTCCAGGGATGGAAATAGAATAGATTCACTCTCACGGTTTATACCCACTGTTCGTCAGGGGAAAAATGACTTATCATGATGAACATATTTCTAAGAGAGCGTCAAAGAGAAATGCACTGAACGTTTTGGGACGCTCTGACCTTCACATGACTGATTTCTGATGCAAGACATGTCCAAAGATACACACACTTTGCTTCGTTTAAGTCCATTAAGTATAACCTGCCTATCAGGTTAGGATCAACTCTTACATTTTGAAGCTTCAGGGTTAAAAAAAGGGCATAAAGAATAAGTGAAAAAGAAATCGAAGGGCTTTGTGAGGTTTGGACAGAGTCATTTAAACTGCGTGACTGTTCATGCTCAGGGGTTTTAATCACCACCACTCTGCTTCCTTTCTCTCAGAAAAAACATGCAGAAATTCCTTCCAAGCACTGAACAGGGACTGGAAAGTCTTGCATCCCTCTCCTTGCTTGTCTGCCCTGACCATTTTAGGTGTATGACCAAGTTACAGCAATATTGAACCAAAGTAAATGATACGAGCTGGAGATAAGCTGAACGCCACGCTCTGCAAGCTCAGAAAAATACCTCCATATGTGCTTGGCTTCCTTTTTGAATATGTGGCATGATGCTTTCCTATAAACAGTCAGTAAATACACAAACAGAGAGCTTACAACTCACCCACTGCTGATTGGGCATTGCCACAGAAGTTAGCACATCAGCCATGGCTCCCAACATCTGGTCAGTGCGTCCCTGATTCTTCTGCATGGCTTTCATTTCCTCCTAAAGCAAACAGCAGCTCCCGTCGCCAACTTCTGTATTCAATTCGCGGCGTACTGTACCTCAGTGTGGAGCTGAACCCACCTCGTTTTGCTTCTGAAACCTAATGCATAGGAATATCTGATCCAGGAAGAGGAGGGCTCGAGTCTCTCTCTCTCTCTCTTTCCGGACCTGGGAGCCTGTCCCTCTCCCAGCACAGACAGGTGTGCGTCTTTCTGATTGAGTCCAGAGTCTGGCAGCGTCCCGTGGAGGCTTCACCTGGACAGACAGGCAGGTTTTCTTTGGCCTCCTGCTGAGCTCATGGCAGTAGCAACTCTCCTCTTCTTTTTTATTCCTCTGAATGAGAAAACCTGACTGTCCTCTTCTGTCTTCTCTGAAAGCAGAAGCTGACTTTGCACATCACCCTCCCCGAAATGCTTCTTTCTTGTTCTTTATTGGCTATAGAAGACTACCCCCACCCCCTCCAAAAAATAAATAAACTTCACCTCCTTTCATCATTTGCTCTCGTCTTTTTTTTCTTCTTCTTCCTTTTTGTTGTTACTATCTGGTTTATCCCCCCCAATCTCACACTGAGTCAATCATTTCTTTATCTTTCTTTTTCTCTTCAGGTCTTTGAACTATGTCACACACACACACACACACACACACACAGTCTACATCCCTGCCCAAGTCTCAGGCAGTGACACATGGAGAGTGTGAACTCTTGGCCAGGAAGGGAAGCCCCAAATAAGGCATGAAAGCAGAGCATACAAAGCTTAACTATTTAAGAGAAGAGTCACTATTTGCACTCACATTTTCATTTAACTTCTTTAAATAAAATCTTGACTTCACTGTCAGTTTCACATTACACAGTTATTCCAGCAGAAAGTCCTGCAGGAAGTTCTCCAGGTTGCACCAAAAGTGCTACAGCAAGATGCTTCTGCAGCTATTTTTTGCCCAGGTCCCCCTTGAAAATGAGATCTGGATCTCAATGGGGTTTACCTGGTTAAATAAATAAATAAATTTACACTTACAAACAGCCATAAAGCTCCATGTATATACCCACGTAATGAAAAGATGATGGTTTATGAAACTGTGCTCTCATAAAATACTTAAAAAAAAATTAAATTGGAGTTGCTTAAAGGAGTCGAATTGACACGTTTAACTTACTCTGTTTCTCCAAACTGGGGTCTCTGCAACAGGTAATATATTAATTGTTTAGAACCTTTCCACTGAACCCCCTCTTCAAAAGATCTAAACTATCACTTTAAATCAGAGGGCTTGCACCATTGTGTGTTGATCATTTCATGCTGTGGAGAGAGCACGTGAGCCAACCGAGAATTTGTGTTTCTCTAACAGCATCATGTCTTTTTTTTTTAACTTTATTCAAGAACACAAAACACCTTTTTTGGCAAAATTCTGGCTCATGAGATTTTTGTAATCCTGATGTCAGCTAATGCAATCTCTTTTTTTGTCACTGAATTGTTCAGTGCTGTTGAATAAATAACCAAATAGGATATATTTCATCATGTTGCCGAGAAAGCTGTGCTCAGTGTTTAAAGCGACCAGTTAAACCAGTTAAAAGGCAAATCATCTGAGCCGAAGGTGATGAAGCTTCACCGCTCTGTAAACAGAGCTGAACAAGCAGCCAGACAGAATCAATCATGGTATTTGAAGTTGATTCTCTCTAACTAAATTAAGACATATTTTGAATGTTTTTCGGGGGGTCTGATCCTTCTAAAATTCTAATCCAAAACATCCCGACCTGTTACCCATGTGTCTTACAGCTGAACACAATTTGCTCCGACGGAAAGCTGTTCTCGTGATTCACCGTCTTAAACATTTTTCTTTTATTTCCACTAAATATGGGCTATAAGATGGGCTTTAACTCTGTTGTGTAAAAGTTTGTGCAGGACTATTTTTGTCTTTTGTTCGGCTGTAATGCCTGAGCCACTTCTTGCCTGAGTCTGTAAATCTGCATCGACGGACAGATCAGAATGATTTGGGATTGCCTTCATTTTTCTGGCACTTTCTGAGCAACATGTGTCTGAGTTTTTAAGCCATATGCAGACTGAGATGCTCACTTTGCCCTGTTTTGGTCATACTGGAGTCTGGGCCAAAGGTGGCCAAGCTTCCTGCATGAGAGCTGCTGAAAAGCTGCCCTGCAGAACGGCCGCCATATTTCTATTTGACTCCTTTTCCGTGTTTTTCTGCCATTGTAATATCTTCTTTGAGTATTTTACTCCTAAACATTTATCCAAAAAGTAACAAAGTCCAATCAGACGTGAAGAACTATGAAATCATGAGGAAAAACAGAAATGCATGTCACAGGTGAAAGGCCGAATCCTGTTCAGCTGCTTCGGTCGCAGCTTCCTAACTAAACCTCACTGTGACTGAATTGTTGTTAAGGTTTTTTTGTAAATCCTGGACTTTTCCTTCCAATGCAGTTTAACACATCACCTTCCATATCCTCTTTATAGCCTGTATGAATCTAGAGAAATCTGATGTGTTCACTCTTGAAAACAAAATTAAACTTTTGAACAATATGACTCGGACAGATCTTGAAAACTGAAAAAAAAAAAAAATATATATATATATCCAAATACTCACCTGTTATATGAGATTTCTGTGTGAAAAGTGAGCTTAATAATAACAAACAGGCAGCCATCTGAGTGTTTCATATTAACATGTGTTAACATAGAATCAAGGAATAAGGGAAGAAACGACTTTTTAAAATGTGTTTGTGAGAAAAAAAAATGAACCAAAGTGTTTGAGAAAATATTCCATTTTCTCCATTCCACCGTTTGAAACTTTGTTGTTGTTCTATTTAAATTAAAAACAAGGTCATTTTAAAATTATGCCATGTATTCTTTTCTGAGTAAAACAACTGAAACTCATTGCTCTTCAGCAGACTAACCGTGGATGTTTAAAAATTTTAAGTGATATCATTTATTATAATCTTCCCATCATTGATTCACGAGAGATACGGACATCTGCTCACTATTGTGCAAAAACAGTGGCTGAAAAATGTCCAATTAAGACCTACAGCCAGTTCGGTTACAGTTTCAGTCATGAATACCGCAGAGACACTGCAGCCGATCGCAGCAGAGTAATGTGGAAACACTAATCTCAGAGGTGGAAGAATCTGCTTCCAGAAGCTGCGCAAAGTTCATAATCCACATGACTCACACCATCAGAAGCCAAAACATCAGAATCAAGTTTTTTTTTTTTAAACCAGTCCAGATGAAAATGGAGAGAGTTGTGATTTTTTTTGGGAAAATATTTGCAGCTGACAGTGCTGTGCAAAACTTTTAAAACCCTTGAGAAGTGTTTATGCTTCACACCAAGGACCCAGACTTTCTAGTCATCTTTTAATTCGGTCTTTCTAAGTGGTTCTCTGGGTATTTTGATGGTCTTTCAAAGCTTTTTTTGGACTTTGGCTACTTTTTCACACATTTTTCGTGCTGTGCTTGATTCTGAACATGACTGCAAATTGTGCTGTGTGTGTGTTTTAAAAAATAAATATAAGGAACAAGTAGAGGACGAAAGAAGACGGGTCAGGAAATATAACCACGTTGGAAAGTCATGTTTGTAAGAAATGCAGAAAGAAAACCTGAAACAGGACCTGAGAGACACGTCAGCCTTCAGCCGATCGCCTACTGTATGTCAAGTTTCCAACTAATAGATACTATTTTGTGTCAAACTGTGTTATCTGTAAAAGTTTTATTTAACTAAAGAAATTGGATCAAATTTAGTCTTTGTGACAGGCTGCTGGTAAAAAAAAGGTGCCTAAAAATGTGATTTCTCTGCTACAAGACTGGATCATCTCTTGAGTAAAATATACCTGAATGATTAAAAAATATCATTACTTTTAAAATGCTCAGTTAATGGATAGAAAATGAAAAAAAAAAGTCCCCAAAGACTAAAAAGAAAGAACTTTTAAAGACCTTTAAGGAGCTATAGTAAAGACCACTTTAAAAATTACAAGGAAATCTGGCTCCATAGTAAAAATTTTTGAACTGTTCTCTTTTAGAGGTATTGTATTTGTTTCTTGGTGTTGTATTGCATAAAGAAGACAAGTCTGATGGACGAATGTTTCAATGCCACATCACTTTCAGTTGAAGCAAATATTTCAAAACTAATGCAGTATTTTTCACCAAATTGAACAACTTAACCTCTTTGTTCAAACTTGCCTCCATTCATTTTCTGCAGAGAGAGGTTGGGAGCTGGAGGCTGCACCATCTGTGGAAGGGTCTGTGGGGGGTACACCCTGGACTGGATGCTGTGTCCCCCTACAGACCTCCCTAACCTACCTCTTATCCAGTTCATAAATCATTCATTTTTTAGACTCTGGAACATTCACTTCCTGTCACGAGGAACATCCACTTCCTGTTGTTATCTCCTTCCACACATCGCCTCAACTCTCTTCAAGCAAGTTCAGCATCTCTGCTTCCTTCCTGCTTCCCTTCAGTCACCTGACTCCTGCTTTCAGACACACGACACAGGATCTGTCTGTAGCCACAGATGGAAGATGGAAACGATATAGCTCGTGAAGTCTGAGCAATGTGCTGCTAAGATCAGTCCTGCAGAGAGTGCCAACAGTCTAATATTAGCAGAGCGCATGTCTGCCTTTACAATCAGTCACTAAGATGGCTAAACTTAGCTCACTTTGTCCCAAGCCTCTTCCAAGTTCTCTTGCTGGGTACCAGGGTGTCTGGGGAGCAGCTGGACAGGCTTCTGCAACGATGAGTGAGTGTCTCTGCGAGGAATTTAAAGTAAAAGAAGAAAAAATAACCCCGACCCTAAAAGGAAATTCTGAGTGCTATCACAAGGTGGGGAAGCAGAACAAAATGTTCTCTCGCAGATGCATCATAATTATTCGTAAAGTCTGAAGGTTTTTCTTGGGGAAATCTGAGCGATGTGGGAGAAACAAAACGTCTGCTGGGTGAGCTATGCTGCCCTCATCTGGTTAAGAAGATTTAATTTTTTTTTTTCTTTTTTGGCATATTTAAAACGAAAAAGAGGAAAACATCCAAAATACACCAATCCCCACCCCGCCCTTTTGTGCCAAACAGACTTCCCTTTCCTCTGAAATTTCCTGCCAATTCCCCCTACAGACGTGCCTCTTTCTCTCTTCCTGTGTTTCATATCAGCAAAGACCCGACTAAGCTCTTGTGTCTAAACATAGAGCTTCACCTTTTGAGTAACAGGTCAGGTTAGACTTATGCTATGGAACTGAGCTCATGATCCACAGCCAAAAGGGCAGCTTCTGATGAGAACTCACCCGGGGCTTTCGATGGGGATTTTTAAAAAAATTACGTTGTTGGAGGCGCGCCACCTTCAAATGACCAACATGTCTCTCTGTAAACATTTTAAATCTGATAGGCCGCTCAGAGAACCAGAGAGCTCAAAATTATAACAAAAAAAAACTCTGTTCTGGTCTTCAAATTAGATTGAATGCATATTACCCGCCAACTTTCATGCCAGAGTTTTAAAGAAGGATTTTTTTATCTGTTAGTGCTCAGAGTATGTAAAGAGTATGCTTATCAACTACTATCACACCAAATTTTAGCTCAATATCTGTAAAACCAACACAGTTCCAGCCATTTTTGTGTTTGCTGACGTCAACAAGCTGTAGCTGCCATAAATTGGGTTGATCTCCAGAAGGTAATGAGCTGTAGATGCGCATCCTATGATTTCAATAAAATCCACCCAGCTGTTCATGAGATATTTTGCTAACAGAGATGCACAGGTAGTTACATTATCACCTGCCTTTTGTGGAGGAGGGTGATAATTAAAACCTGGATAAAAGAAAAATGTGGACAACTATAAGTTTAAATTGAACACGTTTGTAGATACATTTAGAGGCAATGTGAGCAGCAGCTGCAGCTGGGATAGAGCTGTTATTCGTGAGCTGTGTGAATATTTCACTGTCCAACACCTCGTAAACACAGCTCATGTCCCTGAGCTGTCCTCCTCAGTTCGGTCAGCAGGCGGCAGTCAGCTCCCCTCAAACAGAGACCAGCAGTTGCGTAACGAGCTGCAAATAAATGCACAGCCAGTCTGAGCTGGGCCCCTTTCCAGTTCAATATGAGGGTTAATCTTTTTTACGTGACCTTCGCTACGCCGGGACTAAGTCATTGCTGCTATGAATAAACTCGTTAACGCAATATTCCTGTCCACAAGGGAATGTAGACCAAAGTTGAGGTTAAATTTTAAACACGAGGCTTCAGACATCAAGCTGACCAGTTTGATTTTGCAAAATGAGTTGTTGTTTCACAACATCTGTGTCCATGTGCACAATAACTTTAGATCAGCGCTGCATTTCCAACCCTATTTGGGTGTGCCATCCCTGCTATGGGAGCAATTACCACTGTGGCCCTCTGGGTGAGAGCAAAAACCAGGGTGAGTTTGTTGTCCCAGCAAATGGGACAAAAAAAGCCCCAGACTTTGTCTCCCATTACAAAGAAGCTCTGGCATCATTCAGGCAGGGGGTCTTCAGCAGCAGAGCAGATTTGGAAGCCATAGCCTTAATGATTCAGTCACAACACTTTTTTTTTTTTTGACAGCAAGCGAGGTTTTCTCTCACACAACAGACGAGCAGATTCTGTGGGAGCCAGGAAGACGAGCGAGAGCGGAATAACTCAACAAACTGAGAGCAGGGGACCGAGGTTGGCTTGCTGTCTGTTTATTCCTCTTTAATCCTTAAATCTTCAGTAATCAGGATGAGAGGGAGAGAGCACGTTGCCTGACTTAAGGACAACAGAATCTATGTTGGGACCTGACTGATGAGGCAACCTGAGTGGCCAGTAAGAACAAAATAAAACATGACGGGAGGGAAGAGGGGGAAGTTCCAGAGCTGGAATCGGTTTGGGGAACTTAACCTGAACCAGTTTCAACAACTCACAAACAAGAAGAGCAGAGGACAGCATGAGAGGATGGTTTGACAACTGAGAGCAAAAGCAAGCCAGAAGAGGACTGAGCCATGGCTGGATTTTATAGGGTGAGATTTTGAATGTCTCTCTTTGTTCTAATGATTTTTTTTTCTTTCCCTGCTTTGACTCAAGTTTCTATTACAAAACATCTTCATGCAACTGAGACGCCTCACATATTAAGATTCAGAGGAAGAGGCCTGGCCAGAGTGCAAGGTGTTGCTCAGCAGGAAGTGTAGGCCAGAGAGTCAAAGTACCAGCTTTCTATGCAGAACGAGAAAACGAGAGGAAGTATTTTCATGAGATTAATCCTCCCTCTTCTACATGACAAAGCTCTGAATTACAAGAACGTTGAATAGTTATATTTTATCTGACACTGCAGAAGTTACTAATATTTTAGTAGCCTGTTAAACTGAAATGTTTGTAATCGGCTGAAAATGTTCTGATTCTGTAGAAAAAGTTATGAGAAGATGTGGAAATGTTGTGCGGGCCAAGGTGGACTGATGAATCTATTGTTAGCACTGGTTCCACAACTCATGTTTGAATGTCATGCAAACTGTACCTTTGTGGCTTTTTCCCTCGATATTTAATCATTTTTTTAAAAAATAACGAAAAAATGAACTTTTTAAAACCTCTGTATACAACACTGGCCTTGTTGTGTGGTCCTGTTAAAGCACAATGACAGACGCTGTCATCAAATTGGACTCCCAACACTTCCAGCTCCACATAATCTGTCTCAACCCAGTCCCCCCCTATTTTTGTACACTTTTATTCAGATTATTTTCAAAGACTGAGCTTCCTCAGGTGAGCAGCATCTCCTGACATGTTATTTATTGTTTGGATGGTTACTTTCACTTATTCCAAGCTTCATTTATTCACCCCAAACTTTTCTTCTCTCGATGACCAAGTCTGACCAAAACATAACAATACAGTTATATCATATGAGGATGTTATGTATGCATTGTGTAAAACGGAGACTTACAGATCAGTCACGCTGACAGGAGGGCTGAGGTGAGTTAAAGCTCCTCATCCTCTTTAATCATCATACCTTTAGGTCACCAGATCTGTTTAATGCAGCAAGTGTGAGTGCTGAGTGTAAGATGCCTATTCTGAGAGGATGTGTGCATTTTCTGAGGGCAAAACACAGATATTCACAGTCACCAACACATTTTGAACAAAATGAACTTGTATTTTTGACAGCAATTAAAATAAAACTCACTTAATGTCAGTTTTATATTAAAATAACTTTTTGTGTGCAGTTAAACCTATTTTTCTTTCTCTGCAGTAGCTTTTGGAACCAAATAATCACAATACAGTAAACTAAAGTGAAAATCCCTGCTCTTAATGGGGGTATAATTTGTTTAAACATTACAGCTTTAATAAAAGTCCTGCACTTTACAGACCATCCATCATTATGTCACATAATTAAATTTAAGAAAAATGAGGTCGATATCTCAAATATTTTAGAAACATTTGCTGTTTTTCTTTCTTTCAGGTGTGGTGCTGTGCAGCAGTCCTGACCGCCCCGCGTGATCCCTGACTGAAAGGGTCCCGATGGCGACTGCAAACGAGGACCCAGACCTGGGCGCTGGCCCATCAGAGGACTTGGATGTCTTCCAGGATGATTCGGACTGCGAGAGTTTACTCTCCGACGATTCTGTATATCCCCAGTATGAAAGTGAGATAAAGTACACAAAACCAGCTCAGACGCTGTATGAGGCCTGTATAAGGAACGACCCCGAAATCCTGGGCAGCATCATGGAGAGAGGGGTCTCAAAAGAAGAAGCCATGGAGCTGGACATCAATGGCAGGGTGAGAGGGAAAAAGAATCATTTCTGTCTTTATTGCACAAATAAAGTGGCTTTGTGTGTATTTCTGTAGAATAAATTACAGTAAAATGGTAAAATAGTTTATATCTGTCTTGTTCCTCTTCAGAATGGGCTGATGGTGGCTGTAACCAAGGGTTTTGTCGATATTGTCACCCTCCTGCACAAATGTCTGTTAATAGACATCAACCACCAAGACAATGATGGAAACACTGCCCTCATGATCGCTGCACAGGCTGGTGTGTAAGGAAATATAACGAACATCAACATATGAGCTTCAATCATTCCCAGGATAATAACTATGTTTTGATTTTTTTCTAATAAAGGCTTCATCACAATCCTTAACTATATCCTTAACTATTACCGTGGCGTGGACATGGAGATCCGGGATCCCCGCGGCTTCACGGCCCTCATCAAGGCGGGCCTGCAGGGCCGAGAGGAGTGTGTGGCCGCCCTGCTGATGCACGGTGAGTTCAGAACCCTGAGCACGAATCACCTGGACTCATTTAGTCGAGTCTACCCAGTAAAAGCTTGGGTAAAAACAAGTGTTTCCCTCACCGATGAGATGAAAGACGAGTGCTTCACAATGAGGGGTAGGTAAACTAAAAATACTTCGTTCAACGTGACAAAGCAGGACACCTGATCTGTGAACTAAGCTGAACTTTCTCTGGGATTAGATCAGCTGACACATTTGGAACGGAACAATGAAACGTTTCAGTCCACACTCGGCTTAAACTGTTTTAAATAGATTCAGAGACAAACGAGCCACAACATCTAAAAACCTAATAGCATGATTTATAGAAGGTCTCCTTAGAGTCCTGATCATAGACTTTTAAAAGAGATCATTGCCTGGCTTCATGTAATAATATAGTCAAATGCGGCAAAAGTACAAAACTATCTTCATCTACATTCAAAAGAATAAGCTGCATGTTTGACTTGCATAACATCAACATGTTGAGTTTATGTCTGTTAAATAATTTATTATTGTCAATGGCACATAAATCTAACCCTTAAAAAGCTAGTTGCTGAAAAAAAAATACATTAAGGAATTTTTCCACAAGGTTATAATCATTTTTTTACAATAAAATCAACAACAAAATCTATTAGAACTGATTCAGCCTCTTGAATTTAGTTGAAGTAATTAAAATTCCTTGTTAAGTGAATTAGAATATAATTTTCCAGGTTTCTTTAATAAGTCTTGTTTTCTCAGCCAGGTCGGTTTTATTCATTAAACAAGTAACAAAAAAAGAGGAGGTATTTTTTCATATGTGTGAATTATTTCTTCTTTTACTGAAAACTCACATATGAATTCAAACAGATCTGACAATACCTACTAAAAAAGTAATCTACTAAAAAAAACAATAATAGTTGACATTAAAATAAATCAGACTTGGTCACAGAAAAAAAAAAGAATTGGTCCTTTAAAATTATGTTCATCAAGCCCAGATAAATTACATTACAACAAACAATTGCTTCTGCTTAAAAGAAAGAGATAAATTTGTGCAGAAATGTTGTCCTTTTTTATTTTCTTTCAACAAATTTTTTTGTTTTAGTATATATCTAAGGTTTTTAAAATATGTGACCAAATGTCTCAGTTCTCCAAAAGCAGCTACATGGTGGTGGTGTTACACCGAGCTGCTTTCATTGCTTTCTGCCTCTCTCATCCCGTTCTGTAGGTGCAGACATGCATGCAGTGGACCTGGTCCAAGGCAGGGGTCTTAAGGACTGGGTCCTTAGGACCGGAAGGTTTGAGACTCTGTCCAGAATCCGGCGCCTGCAGGCTCGCTCTGTTGCCGAGCAGTTCTGTGAAAGCTACATACCTGAGTGGCCTGACTTGAAGCAGCTGGTAGAAAAGGCCTCCACTCCAAAATCAACCAGTCAGAAACTGAGGCAGCGCTTAAAAGAAAGCCTTTCTTTCAGCTTCCCACACGACCCCCAAGACAAAGGGGTTATGGACCATATGGTTCAGATAACTACAAGCATCCACAGCCCCCTGGTTGCCACTGGTTGCCGCCCACTGTGTCCCACAAGTCCCCCAGAGATTGGGAAGCGACGGTTTGCCATCCCAGAACTGCTGGAAAAGCACAGCAGCAAGGAGCTAGAGGAGAAGACGGTGTCCCACAGCAACGGCTCCATCACCTCCGCTTCTCCCACAGCCCTGTCAGCCACCTCTGTTTCCCTGGCCTCCTGCTGCCAGGATCCAGAGCGCAGGGAAAGCTTGCCGGTCGGTGGCATAAGAAGCTTCATCCCTCGCAGCATGGCGCACAGAAACAGCATATTCCCCTCAGGCTGCATTCCCAAGATTGAAGTGACAAAATCTGGGGATCGAACACCAAAGAAGGAGAAAAAGAAGAGAAGGCAAAAGGGCTACTTGGAGCCTCCTGTTTGGAAGTATAAGCAGGCCAAAGAAGAGAAAAAGAGAGAAAAGAAAAAGCAGGCAATGCAGAAAGAACAAGATAAAAAATCTAAAGGGTCCAAAAAATCCTCCAGCAAAACCTGAGTCAGCTGGCTTCACTGTGATAAGAAGAAAGATTAATCTCTGAAATCAGATGTAACAGGAGACAAAAATCTTTGCAAAACAACTTTGGGAGCAAGCAATGGACATAGACTTGGATGGATTTGAGCTTTTGCTTGGGATGAAAGAGATATAACTAGAATAATTTACATAATTCATCCCTGATGTTTAGGGGTGGATGTGGGGGGTTCTTACTGTAAGCCATAACGGGTCGGAAGGACTTGGAAAGTCGCAGTATGAATCACAGACCTCTGCAATGATGTTATATTTTTGAAAAACTTTTTTTTTTTGTGAAAATCTTATCAACCCATGTTCTGCAAGCTTTAAAGGTAGCATCATGGTATTTCGCTTCAGTATGACCAAATAGCCATTAGCCTGTACTGTTTATACGATATGTGGGATCAATGGCCTTCAGAAAATGAATAAATGTCTCAGTTAACTTTTATTTTTGTGACGTTAAAGGGACCGAAAAAGACAAAACGTTTGCTTTGTTTGTCTACACTCTGTGTTCAAAGGCAGTTTCCATTTGGTTGATTTTTACATGGCACTGTTTGATTTGGGTTTTTTTTTATATGCGTAGCGGTGTAGCATAATCGTTACAGCATTTGAAATAAAAAGATTATCTGAACAAGCATGTGACTGGCCAGCCTCTTCTCTGGGATGTAACCTTAGATACTCCTTTCAAAATAAAGTCCCTTTGAGCTTCTTACGACAGCCTATAATGAGCAGGCTCTGTGGCATAAAGTGGCTTTTGACCCCTAGCTGCCAGTAATCTTTTAATCCACAGAGGGCTATCCTTACACAACTATTATCTGTTTTATTAGTGCTTAAAACTTCAACTTTCACATGGTGGAGAGTGGCTTTTAGAGTTGTTCTTATCGAGCTGCATTTCGCAATAAATACTCGCAGCAGCATCAAAAAAAAAGAGAAGCCAAATGCGTTTTTTTTTCTGATCTTGTGATAAAAAAAGTCACAAAGTCACATGTTATTTTCAGAAGTGTGGCTCACTTCCTCTCTGCAGTGGGGAACTTTGTGACCTGAGGTCATTCCTGAAACAAATAGCTCAGTAAGGGTTCAGTGAAGGAACACATTAAGCATCTCTCCTGAGACTCTGGCTTTTTCAGACATTCAGAATAAGACAGTCCGTACGGATTCGTACCTTTGTGAATGAACAAACATCGAACAGTTCCTGTGAAAAACTGGCTAATTTTATTTTACCCCGAGTTGTGCAACAAATGGAACCGTTCCAAACTGTGTGGCTCATCAAACCACACAAATGAACGATTTAAGAAAAAGAATGTAAGAATTTTTTTTTTTTTCCTTTGACATGTCAGCTAATGTGAAATCTTCCAGCTGTGTCTGCAGCTGTGAGCCAAAATGGGCAGATTACAGAGCCTGAGAACAAGGAGGGGAATTTACTGTATATTACGGACGTGAAGAAACCGCTGAGGCTTCACTGAATGAAGCGTTGTCCCACGGTGTAGGCTCTTTGGCATCTGAAAGACAAACATCAGCTGCTTCAATCACAGAACACTGAGAGCGTGAGCAGAACTCTCAGAGCAGCTTTTTGTACCATAAGATGATAAATTTAGTCACTGGAGCAACAAATCCTCCACTGATCCATCCTTAAAATAAAAGATGCAGGGCTGACCAGACATCGTCAACAAAAATAGTGATAAATGACAAAATGAATCAGTTCATGCAGCACTGGCTAAAGGTCTTAGTAAGTCTTTTTCACGTTGCAGCTCTTGACGTACTTCTGCCCCGTTACACAGCTTATAACAGCTACATTCAGTGGGACTGGTTGTCTGTATTGTTCGTGTCTATGTGGGCCTGTGATGGACTGCTGACCTGTCCAGGGTATACCCCGCCTCTTGCCTCATGGCCAGGAACAAGCGGGTAAAGAAAATGGGTGCAAAGGATAGGATGTGCACCCCCCAGCCATGAGAACCACAAAAGTCACACCATCTATAACAGTGGTGTCCAATCCTGGTCCTGGAGGGGCCACTATCCTGAGTGTTTTAGATGTTTGCCTGTTCTTCAGCAGGTCTTTGAGGTCTGCGGGAGCCTGGTAATTCAAATCATGTGTTTCAAAGCAGAGAAACAACTAAAACATGCAGGATAGTGGCCCTCTAGGACCACGATTGGACACCACTGATCTATAAGTATCAGTCCTATAAAAAAATAAATACCAGAAAGAGATTTGGTGCAAATAATCCAGTTTTTAATGATTTCACGGGCAAGACTACAATAAGCTACAAAAGGTCTTACGTAAGGTTTAAAGAGACTAAATCCACCTCTGGACACAGTTGTGGAGCAAGGACCATATGAACAAAGAGAAATAGCCTTGAATACATATGAAAGCTGATTAACTTTTTTTACGAAACAAGCCAAACTGAAATAAGAAAATAGTGATGAATTTTGACGAAATTCAACAAACAATACCAACCCTGTTACACACAAACTGTGTGTGTATCATGTCAGTGGCGCTGAGGCTGCGAGTGTATCAGTCCGCTGGGAGTTAAATAAACTGTAGGCCTGACCAAAGGTGGACTGACATAGTCACAGCCTCAGCAGTAATAGCATAGACACCATCAGTGGGTCTACGTTCTGCATGTCATCCTTGTAGTAACAGGGATCCTGTTACGACAAAATTATCAAATGGTGTCACGCAGAAGTGTTTATTATTAGCTAGTGTAGTGTTCTTTGACATTGGTATGTCATTTCTGAGAAAGAGTTGTTCTATAAGCTTGAAAAACAATAAAGAACAGGCCCTGGTTTGGTTAGCTACCAGCCTGGAGGAAGACGTCTGACCGATGTCGGGGGCAGATGAGACACCAGCTATTGATAACTATATGAAAAGACATCACTTTAAAAATGACCAGACTATCCCTTTAAAGTCAGTACTCATAGCTTTGGCCAAAACGACAGGAACAGCTATAAACTGGGGGTGAAATCATTAAAAATGTACATTTGGTGAAGCTGCATGGTTAATATTTAAACACAACCATGTTAAAACATCTGATATGTGTAGCATTTAAACCTATTACTGCATGGCTTCTCCTGTTTAAACCACTCAGTGAGAGGGACCTCAGGAAAGCATGTGCAGGAAAAGTTTTCTTCAGGCAAAAATCTCTAGAACGATGATGAAAAGATAACAAGTCTCCACTCCTCTTCTCGGAACCTAAAAAAAAAAAGAAAACCAGGAGTGAGCTTTGCTTTGGAGTTCATTAAAAGAAGAGACAGGCGTGGGGAGAAGAAGTAAAAGAAGAAGAAGAAATAAGGTTTGTAGCCTCAAACTTGCTGGATTTGACTGGGAGAGACGCTTTTGTTGACGCACATTCCTGTGGGTGCAGCGCAGACTCAGACCCGCGGAAGGGAAAGGAAAATGAGAGGTTTGGCGAGCAACAGGAAAACCGCTCAGAGAGCCACATTCCAGGCTGAGCAGAGTCTGTGCGGAACAATGAGGGGTGGGACGACAGTCTGCGCCGTTTAACAGAAGAAGAAGAAAAAAAAAACACAAACTCTAATCTCGCCCTTTAATCAGGAGCTGGGGACGGCAGCCGGTAGAGACAGCCTGAGGCTCTCAGAGCGGAAGGACGCGGGTTCGAGTCCCGCCGTGAGACGGTGGCGTCGTCGCCTTATCGGTGCGGATCTGGACCGAGATAAGCTGACAGCTCGCTGTCTAAAACCCTCCCTGCTCCTTGCTCTAGAAGCAACTTCTCTTTCGTGACTGTTTTTTTTTTTTTTTTTTCCTGTTTCTGTGAAGAGAAACTTGTTCACAGAAGCGGCGCCTGGTCGGTCATCGAGGCAGGGGGGATGTGAGCTCTCAGCGGATGAAACATCTGCAGCCGAGCCGCTGACTCCTGCCATGAGGCCAGCGGTGTTTGTTCACATCTGCTTTTCTCACTGACCGCAGAGGAACGCTGCTGGCTGGCTCTGATATGGGAGCCGTGCGAGGTTTGCATCCGTCCTGCTAAAAGGGAAGCAGAAAACAGGTAAACACTGATTTTGCTTTCTTTGTTTATTTGTTTGTTTGTTTGTTTCCGTGGCTTTGTGTAGATCATGACATGTCCAGAGATGTAACCTCTTTAGTAGAAGTAGCACTAAATGTAAGTTGACTTTTGACAGCAGGCCACGTGTTTCTAGATGTGAACAGGTGTAAAGTGGACTATATTCCCCCCCCCTTACACTTAACCCAGGCTGTAATACTCAATCCTGGCTAATTAACTCCAAACTGTCTCCTCTGCTGTGACACAGAAACACTGATTTATAAAAGCAGCCCAAACCACTGGGAACAGCCTGACCTTTTTACAACCTGTTCACTTCTGATATTTACAAGTTCAAGTGATCCACGAGGCTGATTAGCATTACTGCAGGAAATATTTACCATCACAACACAGGGTTAAGATGGTTTGAGGTAACCGATGCATTAAAAAAAAAACTGATATGAAAACTGAAAACTGAAAATCTTTAAACCAAGCGGCTCCAAACAAAGTCTACCTTAAACTGTCTAAAAGAGCCAATAATTGCAAATGCCTTCCTCAGGCTTTTTTTGCAGGATAAGTTTCTTTTTGTTTTGTTTTTTTACAAAAAGCTCCTGTTATTTTCACACCTCTTTTGGTTTCAGACCAAAGGTTTGCTCAACAAATTTGCGCGCTGACTAATCACTTCTGCAACATTCAATCACATTCATCATGGTTTTTTTTTCTTTGTGATAAAAGAACCTAAAGTGACACTTCTAACACGTCTGAAGTAAGGACCTGCAGAAAGGTTATGAAGAGTTAATATCTTACCTGTCGTAGATAGCTCTTTGGATGACCTCAGTTTGCAGAGACAAGCCAACCAGCATGTCTGACTTTCACCGCCGTTCACACAGAAGCTGTTTTCTAAACTTTTCCACTGCCGTCAGTTTTGCAGCAGGTAGTTATTTCAGCAGAGACTTGGCAGTACTCCTACAGTAGGTGCTCCACGTGCTACAGCTAGCTTGCTTATTAAACAGTGCTCTCACTAATTGCTATGGATTTTTTTTGTGATTGGAGTTCTTTAAAAAGGCAGCAATCCACTTTGGTTTTGGCCTAACTCTGACTAACCGTTAGCTCATCAATCCAGTCTGAATTAAACTCTTTTTCTGCAAACTGAGGTCATTCAAAGAGCTATCTACGACAGGTAAGATATTAAATGTTTAAAGGTTTCCTATAAAACCCCACGTTTTCATAGAGACTGTATGTTAAAACGCTGCTGATTTCCATTTAACTGTAGAAATGAATAAAAGTTTTACATTTTTACTTTTTATTCAGTGTTAGGATGTAATTATTGCTCTAACCACAGACTTTGGGATAAAAGTTCATTTGTGTTCAAATGCATGCACAGAATTTGTTTATTGGACAGATAAGTTTGACCATATCTCTAGGATGTCAATCCTCCCCTTTTATTTTCTCCTTTTCCCACACATCTTAACCCCCCCCCCACACACACACACACACACACACATTAGGAGATGTTTGCCCTTTTTAACTTTTCAGGTTTCAGATCATATTTCCAGGTTTCTGCGGGTGACTTCCTACTCAAGTGCAAAATATTCAAACTCCTGCTTGTTGTTTTTCCTTTCATTGTTTTTTCTCCTTTGTAGCATCGAAACACAGTGTGTGTGTGTGTGTGTGTGTGTGTGCACAACGTGTCTCTAGTAGAGTGTTTGCCATTTCCTTTCTCAGACAGGATTTTTTTTAAATATATATATATATATTATATACTTGCATTATATACGATGCAAGTAAAAGCAGACAGGAAATCACTGAACCGCAGCTGGTTTCATCTCTTTCTGTGACATGAAGCTGCAGCCCGTTGCAGGTTTTGTATCATACGTCATTAAGCACAACGCAGCTTCATTTCACTTTCAAGATCTTTTTTTTTTTTTTTTCCAAGATAAGTTGTTTTTTTTTCTATGTGCAATGAGGCCCCGGCAGAGGGGCAGGATGAAGACGTTCGTGCCACGCCATGTCCCCACAGATGGAATGAGAGATCTGCCTCCCCGGGTGCAAAGATGAGAGGATGAGATGACGATGAGCCGTTCCCCGCAGGTCAGGCGGGGTGTAGCTTCGGACCAAGCTCAGGGAGGGTTTCTCTGCTCTCGTATGAGTGATGACACAGGCCCTGCAGAGGAGAGGTTCACTCTGTGGGCGGAGCTCATCTGAGCACAGATTTATGCGCCTAGGAAGCCTTAGCTGCTTGGTAAAATATGGCGGTTGTGGTTTGTTTTTGTTTTTTTTACGCGCTACAGCAATAACTTTCCAACTGTCACCCTGTAACCCTGTCAGGAGACGTGTCCAAAGACAGATTTTGTCTTGTGTTGCAATCAGACTGCCGGTGAATATCTTGGAAAGATATTGTTTTTATTGCCTGCCGATAAAGGCGGAAAGCAGATCATGAACCAGTTGACAGATTTTAATGAAACTGCCAGAAAGAAATCATTGGATGTACATGTAAAAGTGATTAACTTCTGGAGTCAACCACATTCAAGATGGCCGCCACGGCTAGGGGACCTTAGCAAACAGAAATGGCTGTAATTCAGTCAGTCTTACAGCTATTGAGCTACAGTTTGGTATGGTAGTGGATGAGAGTCATTTACAACACATACTCAAAGCTTGTGCAATTGTGCAACTCTTTTCCTAAAACTTTGGTGTTAACTGTTGGCGTCAACCCTGTCTGTCTGTTAGCAAAATATCTCATGAACCACTTGACGGACTTTAATGAAAGTTTTAGAAAGTAGTCTTTAAATGTACATCTAAAAGTGACTAACTTTTGGAGTCAACCGCATTTAAGGTGGCTGCCACAGCTAAGCGACATTAGCGAACAGAAAAACGCCTACAACTCGGTCAGTTTTACAGATATTGAGCTAAAGTTTGCTGTGGTAGTAGCTGAGAGTCATCCTCGCAATATTGCATACGATCTTGCAAAACATCGTTCACTTCATTTGACCAAAACGGCTTTAACTCTGTCCCTTCTCAGCATGAAAGGATTTGAGTTCATCCACATCACGGTTTAATTTCGAAACCAGGCAGTTTTGTGCGTTCTTAAACACACACAGTTAAAAAAATATTTTGCTAAAACATATTCCCATGAAATGTGTGTACCTCTGTCCTCAGAGACAGTTCACGCTGCCTGATGAAATGACAAACGCGTGCGGTAGCTTCCTGGAAACTATCTGACTGCATGCGTCAAAACTGAAGGAGGATATTCAAAGGTCTGTGCTTACGTTGGCAGGTTTCACTCCCAGATGTGTGAAGTTTAGTTAGTGAAAGAGAAGAGAGTTGGGTTAGTTTTGCAAATTGGCGTATTGTAAAATATTTCCAAACAGAACTGACAGCACCGGAAGAACTGAAAACGGAAGCTTTTTAACGAGAGAAAAGTCCTTCAGAGGCTGTCTGTTGAAGCATCTAAGATTAAAACGAGCTGGAAGCCTGAAAATCCACGTGCACTCAAGCCAGACAGTGTTTATTGTGTGAATGCTTTTAAGCATTCACACCATTGTTTTCCTGTTTCTCTTTATTATCTATTATTATCTATTATT
>NC_051437.1:17520726-17547655 GCF_001649575.2 Kryptolebias marmoratus | reverse complement strand
GGTTGTTAAGGTGTTTTAAGAATTGTTCTGCTGTTTTAAGGGTTTGTTCTGAAGTTTTACTGGTCTGTTCTGCTGTTTTTAAGGATTTTTTTTCTGTTTTATTGACTGTTCTGCTGTTTTAATGTCTTTTCAGGTGTTTTTAAGGTTTTTTCCTACTGTCTTAAGGATTTGTTTTAAGGTGTTAGGATTTCTTTTGCTATTTTTAGGTTCTGTTCTGCTTTTTGGAATGTTTTCAAGGATCTTTCAGCTATTTTTCAGGATTCATATGCTGTTTCAAGGATTGTTCTGTTATTTTTAAGAATTGTTCTGCAGTTTTAAGGGTTTGTTCCGCCTAGTTTCAGCTTCTTCGCAGCTTTCAGTCAAATCATTCAGCAAAAAAGCATTCACACTGCATTTTCGCAGGAAATGCAATTTCTCTAGTTTTTTAATTATAAAGTAGCTTTAAAATAATCTACACCACATTGTTCATGCGTTTTTTTGGTTTTCAAGCCGCCAAACCATCCGCATTAATTATCAGCTCCAAAGTGCACGGGGTCAGAGCCTTTAGGGGCTGTTTGGGGCAAAAACAAGCAGAGATACAGCGCAAACTATTCCTATAAGGGCTTTTGTGCTTTTCATCCACTATAAACGTAACTTTGTGAATTATATTACCTGAAATGTCTTTTTTCATGTTTTACAGTCTTCTAATCAAAACCAAATTGTACCCAAATGGGTCTTTTTGTATTTCTTTACACAGTCCTCTGCAGCAGAGTAGAGTCGATTTTGAAATATTTGTTTCTTTTAATTAGGCCACAATTATTTTTTGGAAAATGACATTTCTGACTCCTCCACATCAAGCTCTTCATTAATTTTAGAGCTCCTTGTTTGCACAAACAGCCCCAAGTCATGACAAACATTAAAATAAGCCCACTTTTCTTTTTTTTTCTTGCCGCCTGGCTCGCTTTGAGAATGATGCTCATCAGCATGTTGGAGTGTTTTGGTGACAGATCAGAACTCTGCCAATAAAACTATATTTTTTATGAAAGTATTCCAGGAGCGTTTCTGATGCCAGCCGGGATCTTTTCTGAACATTACTCATGAACTTTCAACAACCTTTACTAAGTACCTTATCATTCCTGAACCTGCAAGAAAACGACTTTGAAACGCCAAACATGACATTTCAGAGCAAAGGTCCTGTAAAACACCAGTGATCAGAACGGGACTTGACCTTTGTTTGACAGTCGTTTGTGTGTGTGCATGTGTGTGTTTGAGACTGAGTTGACAGAAGAGATTGATGAAGCAGAAATTATGCTGCTTTTTTCACAACACAGTAATTATTCTAACTGTTAAAAAACAGATTTTAATCTATTTTTCCCACAATACGAAGCTTAATCAGAATCTTTGAGCTGATGGGAGCGATCAGAAGGCCAGTGTGGTGTATTTTCGCAGATGTTCATGTGTCTCTTGGTGTGTGACGTCAAAATAAGGATCTGGTTTGTGGTCTTTCTTATGGTTACTGGGTAAAAAGTGTCTAAATCAGAAATACTGAAGCCTGTGGATTATTCCTCCTTCATGTTCCTGTTAGATACAGTGTACATAAATGGAATATTTATTCACAATATGTGTAGTCTAAGAATACATTGAGGTCATGATTAATAAAAGAAAGGCTCTGATGTCTGATGCTGCATTAAATTTGATGTCCCCCGCCTCTCACACAGTGACGGCTGGAGATAGATACCAGCTCCCCTCGACCTGGAAAGGAGAAGCGAGTAAACAAAAATGGTTGGCTGGATGGATGTTATACATTGTTTAATTACTGGGTCCTTTAGGAAGTCATCAGAACCAAATATGGTTTTAAAGTGCATGGTGAGAAGAGGCATCTTGCATCCCTCCTGAGTTCAGGTTCTGAAGATCCCGTCTCACCTGTCAGAGCACTCGCTTGTCCACTGGTCCCTCATCTCCCCGTCCATCCCTGTCCATCCTGTTGTTCAAATCAGAATACAAGCCAAGTCTACAGCACAGAGTAAAGAAACTGCTACAGTTCTCTTGGGAAGAGAAATACTAACGCTGCTCCTGATTAAGACCCTTGTGTTAAAGCCAAAGTTGGTTTGAGGCCACTGAAATTTGGCTGCAAACCAACATAAATGATTCGTTTTTTTTCCAAAGGTTGAGCAAACTTCATGATTTAAAACAGTTTTTTTAAATGATGAAGCCACTGGTAAAGATTACAACAAATACATAAGGCGGATGTGAATAAGTCTCATATGTTTCCGTAAATATAAGGCATTTGGAAAGAAATGTTCACGCAATTAAAACGATGTTTTCTCTGCTTTTAACTGTTTAAACTGTTTCATTTGGCTTTTAATTAATATATGAAGGGAATGTAACGATCTGAACTCCCTCAGATTTCAAGGTACAGACTTTATCGCCTCTCAGCGCTGCAGCTTTAAACAAAGAGCAGACCCAGTCTCGCCGGCCAGCCGGGTGGGGCCGCTCAATGGCAGGAAGCACAGCCATCAATATTTACTCTGCGAGCAGGGCAGTCGTGGAGTCGTCAGGCCTGGAGCCTGGGTAGCACAGCGCCACACACAGTCCAAACACACACACACACACACACAAACACACGTACTCGTTTCCCCTAAGCCCCTTTTTCTCCCACCCAATGCAATTAAAACACAGGCAGACAGGCTGGACCTTCCGGCTGTTGTTTTTGACCTCACAGCTTCCTCGGAGGCCTGGCTTAGACTGTTTTTCAGCTCCTCAGGGACGCCGCTATTAAGTTACCATCTGTAAACTGAGATCAAGAGGCAGCTTTTCCGGATTATTTCAAATTCAAATCATTTGACTGCTCCTAATTTCTAAAAAAAACAACAAACAACAAAAGTGGTATTCTTTTAACATCTTATTTCTGCTGTTTTGCATTCGTTTCAGAGATGGGACGCTCCGCTCTGCTCTCAGTTGCGTTTGCAGGAGTTTTCCTGTGGAGTTCTGCCGTTCATGCAGGTGAGTTCGTGTTTTACAAGAAAGTTTTAACTCCCCCCCTAAATCTGGCTCTGTCTGACGGCAGGTTTGCCACTTTGTGCCTGCTTCTGAACAAAAGCAGGTGTGTCCTGCCGAAAACTCCAGACAGGATTGTTGTTTCCTGCCTGCCTGACATGAGCAGGATTAGTCAAAATGAGTGGCAGGTGAAGATTGCCTAAAACCAGTTCAATCGGTTAATCTCTGCCTGTGGTACTTTTAACGATGTTGAATGTCTTTAGAGTTACGGTCCTGCCAGTTCTTTTTAATGACAACATGCCATTGCTGCAAGTAACTCATGTTAATATCTCAGCAATCCTTCTAACTGCATTTAAAGTGCATGAAATCATTGCATTTCTAATCCCATAATGCAAAAAGCTGGAGTTCACTTTCTGTTTTCTCATTCAAAGTGTGCACTTTGTAATTTCAAACCAAAGTTACCGCTCCTGGTGAACCACGTGGCCTGGTTGTTGACGTGATGTCTTGTGGTGGGGTTAACTCGTTTGCTTGCCGTTAAAACATCGAGTCTGGCCTATTATTTCAGATAATTAACATTTTCTTAAAGTAAGGCTAGTCTTTGAGTTTTAAGCGCGTCTTCTTGTCCTTTGCTGTTTATTTGTCATGCAGAACAAACACTGCACTCGTGCGCTCTTGCCTGTATTGTTGGTACGCCTGTTAAAGCTTCTGTTTCATTTGCTTTTTAGAGACCACGGTCGAGCCAGAAGGCGAGGATCTGCTGTGCACCTGTGAGAACAACAAAAACACGTGCAGCAATGGAACGTGCCGAGGGGACTACTGCTTCTACACCTGGGTTCATGGCAGAGAGGAACGGGGCTGTTTTTCCAAAACTCACTACATGGAGCAGTGCCACGGCTCCTTCAAGGGCCTTTTCACCTACTGCTGCACACAGACCAAGTGCAACGCCTTCGTCACGCCGCCTCCAAATATTAGTCAGTACCCTAAAAACACAGATTCCCAGCATTTGAGTATTATAGCCATGATGTCTGAGGAACCAGTGAACAGCCTGAGCCCAGTCTGCACAGGAACTTCCTGTTCTTTGTATCGGTAGCTTCTTCTTAAGAAGCAACTGGTTCCCCCTTGTGGTCATTCAGAGCAAACACACACGCTAAGGCTTTTCATTAATCCAGGGTTCTGCAAGCTGCGGCTACATATGGCCCTTCGGTTCCTCTGCTGTGGCTCTTTGTAGCTTTGATCAAAAACAACCTGGACATGAATATTTATATTTATAACCACAATAGGAAAAAACTGATTGTTGCAGTTCTCTTGGTTGTTGTTGGGTTTTTTTTGTTTTCTTTTGCAAAATGTGAATAAAACATCTGCAGCAGAACGATACTATTAAGACAAGAAACAAACATATCAGTCAGTTTGCTCTAATATTGAACTTCCAGCCATACAGTGTGGTGTTTTCTCTGAAATCCACAAGAAAATGAAAGACTTTTTCACACATTTGCAGCAGATTGCTGAGGAGAAGAAGTGTAAAGAGCAGTTTTATAAACACATTCCTGTGTTACGAGTTATTAGAGTCATGTGTTGTGCAAAAATACTTAATAAACTTTAAGTAAATGAAGCTATCAGCCGTTATTAGAAAAAAAATCCAGTGAGTCACAATGAAATATCCAACAAACTGACCTAGTTTTTGTTCATTACAATGATTTACCAGGATGTAAACATGTGTTTTATTATTTCAAAGTGAGGTATTTGTTAATTTTCCACAAATGCAGTAAGGACTCACAGAGGCTTTAAGAGTTTGGTCTTTTCTTAAAAGTCATATTTATTTATTTTTTATTTCTTTTAACCCTCAAGTAGGTTTTGCAGCTCTTGACAAATTTTGTTTTGTGGGAAAAGGGGTAAAAAAAAATGGCTCCTTTGGTTGTAAATGCTGCAAACCCCTGCACTAGTTCTATAGCAAAGAGTATTTTTACCTTCTTTAAGGATTAGGGCAAAAACCTAAACATCTTATCCGTATTTATAGGCTTGTTCTAAATGTGTGCGCGTGTATGTGACTGAAGGTTTGTGTTTATCCAGATGGGGAGCCAACCACAACAGCCCCTCCAGAATTCACACAGCCCTCGCTGTGGATCGCTGTGTCTTTGGTGATCCTGTTCACCGCCGTGAGCGTGTGCATCTTCGTGGTATTTCTGCGCTTCCGACGAGCGCCCTGCAAACTGAAAGACCCCGAAGGCCACGGCGCCATGATCAAAGTCCCCAACGGAGATGACCCCACATACAGCGTAAGGGGCTCCTGATGTTTGTCCTGAGGCAGAATAATGTTGGAGGGTTTTATTTATCTATCTGTGTGTGTTTCTCTCTCTGTCCAGGATATTTTTGATGAGTTTTGCACGTCAGGGAGCGGGACAGGGCTTCCGTATCTGGTCCAAAGGACTATGGCTCGACAGATCTCGCTCGTTGAGTGTGTTGGTCAGTCTCCTTTCTCACGTTTGTTTTTCCATGCGGTTATTTTTGTCGTGATATTCTTTTGCAGATGTGTAACGGTGCCAGTCTGCCTCCAGGTAAAGGCAGGTATGGGGAGGTGTGGAGGGGAACGTGGATGGGGGAGAGTGTAGCCATCAAGATATTCTCCTCCAGGGACGAGCAGTCGTGGTTCAGAGAGACGGAGATCTACAACACCGTGCAGCTGCGCCATGAAAACATTCTGGGTATGGGAGCAAAATATCGAGAGAAATCCCTCCTATGATTCAGTTTCTGTGAACAGAAAAGACATGGTCTCATTCTCAAAGGCATCGTCGTTTAAACAGCCTCCATTCTTCTGGGGTTTAGGTTTTATTGCCTCTGATATGACGTCCAAGAACTCCAGTACCCAGCTGTGGCTCGTCACTCACTTTCATGAGCTGGGTTCCCTCTACGATTTCCTGCAGTACAGCAGCCTGGAGCCGGAGGGCTGCCTGAGGATGTGCCTGTCGGTGGTGTGCGGCCTGGTCCAACTCCACACCGAGATCGTCAGCTCCCAGGAAAAGCCGGCGATCGCCCACCGGGATCTGAAAAGCCGAAACATCCTGGTGA
The DNA here is from genome assembly GCF_001649575.2 of Kryptolebias marmoratus. NCBI lineage: Eukaryota > Metazoa > Chordata > Actinopteri > Cyprinodontiformes > Rivulidae > Kryptolebias > Kryptolebias marmoratus. Next base: position 17,541,616 of record NC_051437.1, on the reverse strand, counting down.
AGCGAAACGGGCAGTGCTGCATCGCTGATCTGGGTAAAAGTCGCTCCGCAGATGAAACCCTGAGTCCTACTGAGCTCAGCGCGCACGGCTGTGTCTGTTTTCAAACGTCATATTTAGTCCAGTCAAACAGTTCATATGTGCTCTTTTCTTCAGGTCTGGCTGTGATCCACTCTCAGTCTCACGACTACCTGGACGTGGGCAACAATCCTCGCGTCGGGACGAAGCGCTACATGGCTCCTGAAGTGCTGGACGAGACTATCCGTGTGGACATTTTTGAGTCTTATAAGCAAACTGACATCTGGGCTCTTGGCCTGGTCTTCTGGGAAATAGCCCGCAGGACAAACGTCAACGGTGAGGTGACATCTGCAGCCAGTTTCAGAGATATTTTAAAGGCATTTACTGTGTTTTTAATCTTTCAATCTTGAAGAAGGTAAAGTGTTAGAGCCTCACATATCCTACTAAAAAGGTGTTTCCTCCCTCCTGTCCTTGTTTCTCCCTGTGAGAATACACATTGGAAGCTGCAAGTCTCATGTCTCTCATCAGCCCAGTGTTTTTCTGCTCTGTGTCTGTCTCTGCTATCCTCTCTCATGATTAGCACTGCAGTAATTATAAACAGTCTTATCTGGTGTCAGCACTCACTTCTACATGATCCAGATGCCCATTTGCACAAGATATGGATGCTAGCACACAAAGTTGGACAGGCGACCGCACACACACACGAATACAGTATAAAAACATGTGCAGATGGATCACACACGTGTGCTCTTTGTGTTTCCTGCAGTGGGAGTTGGTATTTTCTCTGCTCTCTTGTTTAGCCAAACATACTTTGATAAAACTCCCACTGCAGCCTATTTTCTTTTTCAGACCTTGTATTATGAGATTTATGTTCTGGAAATAAATCAAGAGATAAAACCAATAGAGGGGGCTATAAATCAGTGGAATATGATACTAAATCTTATTGCAACATTTACTATTGCAGACTGTGTCTGTGTGTTTGTGTCTGTGTGTGTGTTTAAACCAAGGATATTGTTTTTTATTTGTATTATATATATATATTTCTACATAAAAAAGTGAGTTTTGTTGTTTTATTCTTCTTCGTAGGGATTGTGGAAGAGTACCGTCCTCCTTTCTTTGACCTGGTTCCCTCAGATCCCAGCTTTGAGGAGATGAAGAAAGTGGTGTGTGTGGACCAGCAGAGGCCCAGTCTGCACAACAGACTCCACTCCCATCCAGTAGGCCATCATCCCACCACACACACACACACATACACCATTTTCTGCTAACAGTTTGTAGGGAATTAGTTTATAGATGCAAAATTACTATTTAGAGTTTGTAAAACCGTGTTGCCTTTTTTATCAAACTAAACCAATGGAACCCAAATGTACCTCTGCAGCAGACTGTGCGTTTCATGCTTTGCGTTGGGAGCCTTTTAAGTTAGCATTAAGTGGCTCTTCAAACAAAAACAAACAACACAAGAACAACAAAATCTCTGAGAACAGTTATTACAAGGACTGGGCTGAAAATTGTTGAGAAAAGCCGCCAAGGTTTAGAGAAAAACATCAGAAAGCCTGAAAAACAACTGATTAAGACCACTTTAGGTGATTAAAATGAAAGTCTAAATACTTGGAGTTAAAATATGATGGAAGGAGAGACGGCTGAAGACTTTTGCACAGTACCATGTAGTATCCACGCGTCTCTATAAACAGATAAGAAACATCAGTACCACAACAACCAGATGATATGATGGTGGGTAATCATGAAGTTATGTTTGCCTGCGTGCACATCTGTCTGTTAGCAAAATATCTCAGGAACCGCTGAACAGATTTTGATGAAACTCTCAGAAAGTATTCACTGGTTGAACATCTACAACTGATTGAAGATGGCCACCGCAGCTAATCGACCTTAGCAAACCCCAACATGTTGGTTAATTTAACAGATTCTGAGCAAACAGGTCTAACAGATCACGCAAGATCTTTGTTACAAAGTTTGGCGTGCGAGGCAGCGGCAGCAACTTGATGCTACTCTTTTCAATTCCGTTCCTCTTTGTGTGTTCAGATCTTGTCAACCATCGTGAAGCTCATGAAGGAGTGTTGGTACCAGAACCCAACGGCCCGCCTCACAGCCTTGCGGGTGAAGAAGACTCTTTCCAAACTGGACACAGAGAGCGACTTCAGTATAGATAAGCTCAAGCGGGACATTTAGACACGAGGTGAAAACCGTTCAACTGATCTGGATTCAGACAATCGCCACGTCAGAGTAATGACTTTGAGCATCTGGACTGGATTAGGTTTCTGGTTCTTTCAAGTCCACCCGTCATACAGGAACTTGTTTATGGTTTTATTTTTTTTCCATTTATGAAGCTTTGCCTTTTATAGTCTAACATCCACCAGCGTCACACAGACAGGATGGAAAATTTACCGTAGCACTATTACTCATACACATCGGTTTCCTTTTTTTTTTTCAGTTTTCATTTGCTGTGTGGAAATTCCACAATGACTAAAACCACTCGAAACCACAAAGAGTAACGAAGCTTAGTTGCATTCTTTATATTTTACAGGAAATATGTAAGAAATACCTATTCTTTAAGCATATTTATCATAAGTAAAATGAGCATTTAAGACATGCTGCACAGACAAATAGAACTATAAAGATGTAAATGTTCAGGGAAAGATTTACTTGTATGGATTCTATGGATATTTACAGTATTGATTATTGTAAATATATATTAAAAGAGGTCATATTTTGTATTATTCAAATGTGAGGCACATTTTATATACTTTTTTATAGCATATTTTGAAGTATTTTTTTGTTTCTGTAAGCCAAAAATGTATCATCACAATCACTAAGGTCAACAAAAAAAATTATGTAATAATTCCTAATATTGTATATCTTGAATAAATTACTGTATTTTTCACATTTTATGCTGTAATTCATGAGTTTTTGTAAGACTACTGTTTGCATTTTTTCCAGTGGTCAGCAGGGGGCATTAGTTTGTACACAAGACAGTATTCTTGATGAGCTTATGCAGTTTTATATTTTTATTAGTTATAAATTATCTAACAAATATAACAAAAAAAAACATTCATTTTTATTATAAGCAAATATTTTGGGGAGTTCTTGATCTTTATTTTACACCAGAGAGACATCAATTTATCAGATTTCTTTTTCTTTTTAAAATTCATTCATGGGTTTTATTTGTGTTAGAAGAACCCAAAGGGATAGTTTAAATACATTAAAGGTGGGCTTTGTGAAAATAAATGAACAATTAACATCTTACCTGTTGTAGATAGCTCTTTGAACAAGTTCAGTTTGGAGGAAAAGAGATTTTTTTTTTCTGTCCAGACTGATGAGCTAACGGCTAGTCTGAGCAGAGCCAAGGCCAAAGTGGACTGCTGCTGTTTTAAAACAACTCCAATTCAAAACTGTTCTTGCAGACCCTTTGGTATAAACTCTCAGTTTCATAAAGTAAAGCTTTTGATCTTGGAGTGGTTGTTTAGGGAACATTTGTTGGGTCTTGAACACACTCTGACCAGCCAATAGCTCATCAATCTGGTTGAGATCAAACCTTATTTTGCCAAACTGGGGTCATTCAAAGAGCCATCCACAACAGGTAAGATATTAATCGCTCATAACCTCTCCACAGAACCCCACCTCAGAAGATCTGTATTGTCTCTTTGCAAATGCGTCTTACTCAGAACTTCCAACTCAGCTCGGTTGTTTCTGTTTAATACCTGCAAGTCGGTGTGTACTTTCTGTCTCCGTCAAGCTTTTTCTTCGGCTATCTTTGCTCGTGTGTGTGTGTGTGTGCGTGCATGTTGTCTGTCTGCTTGTTAAGCAAATCCCAGCAGTGAGATAATACTCCCTCTCAGTCTGTCTGGACCCTCGGTTGAAGAGCTGGTTATTTTTACCGCTGCGGGGGGGGGGGTTGTTAAGCATCAGAGAGCCTAAACTCCCCGCCCGGGTTTATGCGCCCGCCTTGCCCGCCGTTTCCCACAGCTGTGTGTTCTTCTTCACAGTGGGATCATTCCCTGTGCCTCAGCTGAGACCAGGGGATTTCTGCAGAGGATGGCGTGCACTAAAGAAGGTTGGAGATAAAAAAAAAAAAGATAAAATAAGAGGGAGACTTGAACCACAGAGGGGACTGCGCAGACACCACTGGGCCTGAGGATGGATCAGTCAGAGCGGCAGCTAAAGTACGACTGATAAAAGCCGGCACAAACGACGTCACGAACGCACCTGGCTGCAGCCCGACTCCACAGTGGGACATTCAAGTGCGAGCCAAGTGCAGAAAGAGAGCTGGACTCAGTCTGAACCCAAACACATTTAGCTATTTCCAGCCTGATGGGTTTATTTTACACTTTTGCTTTTAAAAACTGCAAAAGGATATAAGTTTCTGAAAAATCCAATACCGCTGCTTACTTGTGGTTTGAGATAAGCTGGAGAAAAAGGGAAACTGAATACTGCTATATTTAAATTTAAACTACAGGAGCCTCTTGAATTTATATGAAAGTGTAGACGCTGACTCTGGAAGGACAGACTTGTATTTGATTAGAAGAAGGAAGCTCAGATCTTCAGCTCCTCGGCTGCTCTGAAAACTGTGTTCAGGATTTGACACGGTTATCCTAACATAATCAGCATTTAAAATTGGTTGTAAATGATCCACAGAAAATCTTTATCTGGTAAAAGGACACGTGATTTGACTGATAATTTCACATCTTCAGAAATATTTAGTATAGTCACACTGTTTTCTAGATGTATTCACTCAGTTAAATAGGTGGTAAGGTTTTATACTGTTCAAAATAAAGGTTTATAGTGACAGAAAATAAGTTAAATATAAGTGTTAGGTTTTGTTCTTTGAATGAACACAGACTGACTTAAGGTGGTTAAACTTTACACAACATGATTAGAAGAAGATAAATAATTTTCACTATTTTATCCTAACCATTTTCAACACCATCCGTTTAAGGATTTTTTTTTATTCTCTGTAACATTTCCAGTGAAATGTTGCTCACTACCAAATTCATCTGGCCTTTCTGATAAAAGAAAAAAGATGAATTGCTCAAAATTACCTCATTTAAACAAAGAGCGGCTAACAGAGAAGCATATTTATTTGAACACGACTGAAAACAGCCAAGGAATGTGCTAAAGTGACCAAAAGAAGGAGAAAAGGACCTGTTACAGTTCTGTGGGATGATTAAATGTCTTTTCTAAGTCTGTGACATCAGTAATGATACTAAAATAACCTAAATAAAAACAAAAAATCAACAGCTTTATAGTATTCTGACAAACAAATGCATGATAAGATGTTTTACTTCGATAAAACTAATTAGTTTCCTGGCGTTCAAAATAAACACCAGCAAGAGAAACAAGAGAACGCCGAGCGCTGAATGACTGCTGAAATTTGTTGAAGAAGCTATAATTGAGCTGTTAAGGCTAAAAGAAACAGAACACTAGCTAAGAACTACAAAGAAGCAAAAAAAATAACTAAAAAATACAATAAACAAAACACTAACTAATATCCAAAACTACCAAAATGCTACCTTAAAGCTAAAGGCAGCAAACAATATCTTAAAGTAACAAAACAAACTAAAAGTAGCAAAGGATAGCTAAAAGATAAATGTAGCAAAAGGCTAGCTAAAAGCATAACATAGTCAATTGCAGCTAAAAGTAGCACAAGAAGATAAAAAATAGAGCATGTATGCTGATATAAATGTGCCAGTAGAGGTAAATATTTTAAAAAGTATAAAAGTTACAAAAATCAAGTCATCCTGAGTGAGCTGAACGTTTTGATAGATGAATGGTCAAAGTAGCTCAAAGTATGGGAAAGTAAAAGAACAAAACAATAGAGGAAAACTAATAAAGATGAGTATTTAAACTCTTAGCTGCTCAGTTTGTAGAGAGTTGGCTGTGATTGGTAATGTGTGACAGAAAGTTCCCCCCCCCCCCCACCAGCCTGAGGCGGGTGTCAGAGGGGGGGCCGTGCGGCCGCCCAGCCCTGCCCTGCCCCCCTCTCAGCGCGTCACTGGCCGGCCCGCTCTGTTAGGATCAGTCGGTGCTGTGCGCGTGCGGTCGGACTGTGGTTGGCTTTCGCGTCTGGTCGCCTTGATAACGACACACTTCGAGCGCGTTTAATCGAGATGGGCGTTCAGAAGACATGGCTCTGAGACAAATGGCCCTAACGCTGCTGGCCCTGCTCGGGTCGGCGGCCGTCGGTGACGGTAGGTGTTTGCCCGGGGGCCACCTCGGGTCTCTTCTCCGGCTTTTGTCTCGGCGTGCCTCCCCGAACCGCCGCCGCTGCCGCCGCTGCTGGGCATCGCCTGTTGTCGCTAATCGTCATGGCGCTCCCCGTATCGAGGATTTGGCTAGCTTTACCTAACCTCAAAAGCCGCTCGGCTGCTTTTGGCTCCCGACTCAAACAAAAAAAACAAAAACAAAACAGAGCAGGAGCACTGTATTTATTGGCTGTATTTTTCCTGGTTTACACGGAGTGGGGGAAACGAGCCGAGCCGCCGTATGAACGGGCAGGCGGAGGCTAAACCACAACAACAACATGGTGGAGCCGAGTGTCGAGGCGCCAGCTAACATTTGCTAGCCAACTGCCTTCAACTTGAGTTATGTTAACAGGCTCGGCGTTGTTAACAACCTGCCCTGATTTATTTATTTATGTTTTTAGTTTTGCGACTTGCGGGTTCGTGGATTGCCTTATTTATTGTGGTTTTGCTGTTCGTGTCGCGGCTAATCTGTGAGCTGATATGCTAACATATTTACAAAACAAACAGCCTGCTTATCAGCGTCCTGCCTGGGACACTGTCTGATGTTACCTGTGGCAGGCCCTTGTAACATTTAATAAAATCCACAATCCTGCCTGCTCTTCCACCTGCCAAACACTGGAGTTTCTCACACACACCAAAATATCCATATTAGTCTGAATAAGATGGCTAAAGCAGCATCCCTGCTGACTTTGTGTTAAAATAGTTTTTACATTAAACTACTAGACTGTGTACAGATAGGCTTCTTTTTTAATTTAGCATTTGTTGATTCCATTTGCTGATGTCTGAAACTGCCTAAATAGTGGAGTGGATTATGATATTTTTGCTTTTTAAACCATTAGTTATCTTGAACATTTTTGGACATCCGTAATAAAGCCTCATGGCCGGTAACAATACGGCTGCACCCCACTAAAATGCAATTTTCTGCTCTTATAGACTCTGTTTCGGATATTTCCAGCCTTTGGTTCCAGGCAGGAAGAAAAAACTTGCAGAGATCCGGAGCTGAAAGCCTCGAAAATACACACCAACCCAGCAAAGTGATGTAATTTGTCCTGGGAAAGAATGACGTTGAAGAGATATCTGAGAAGTTGATTGTGGCTTGAAAGAATAGAATGTGAAATATGTTCCCATTAGAAGGAATTGAAGTGTTTGCTTTCAAGATCGCGTCTAAATGTTAAATCTGCTCGGCGTCGGACAGCTTGATGGGAAAATATGTCCCGTTCCAGATTTGGGGAGTGCTGGTTTTCACGTCTTAAAGGAGCCTTCGAATGGAGGACTAACTTACTTTATGCGTGAAATCTGTTTTTTTGGGGGGGAGAGTAAACACAGGCAGCTCGATCATTGACGCCCGGTTTGTAAGGAGTGAAAAGGCTGCTTAGTGGGCCTCCGGCAGAAAGTGAATGCTGGCGTAGGGCAACAACAGCCACGCCATTGAATCGCCCCAGACTGAAGTCAGGGTTGAAGTCTGGGTTCATTGTGATGTTAATGTGCTGAGTTTGGGGTCTTTTAAGGCTCCAGCTACAGGCCTGCTTCGGTCTGAGTCCTCCCCATCTGCGGAAGCAGCTGATACCCAATCCTGAGTCACATCCACAGGTCATTATTTAAATTTGACTTAATTTAAATACGAAAATAAAACACAACTTTTAACACTGCGGTGTGTAGAGCCGTGTGTTTGCTGACCCCTTAACATGTTACATGTTGCCATTCCATATTTTCTTGGTACTGAAAGAAAAGCTTGGCTGCACTGTCATCTTTTAAAAGCACATGTTGCGTTTTGCCTAATTGAGTCATTCTTCCAAGAATGGTGGAAATATCTCTCCCCTCCTTGGTCATATAAGGCACGCTGGGGAAATTATCACACCTATGTGGCTTGTTTGCCGTGGCTTCTCCAGCTTTAACGGTGATATGTGAAAGGCAAGGGGAGCGTGGGTGGGTTTGAGAAGCGAAGAAAAGGAAAGGGAGAAAAAAAAACGAGACAAGGCGACGATGAGTTCGTCCAACTGGTAAAGGGGCCCGCGAGTCTGACTTAAGCCACGGTTTCACATCTTATAATGGATTGCATGGCGCTGAAGGGCTGAAACCAGACTAACCTGAAAGTTGCTGCGGCTCTACAGGCCCGTGCACGCAGATTTGCTGCGGAGGGTGCGCTTTCCTCGCAGGTTTGACGAGTGCGTCACGTGTTGTTGGCTTCATGCGGATCGCTCGGTGTTGTGGGTATTACATGCCTTTCGTGGCACAGTCAGTCTGGGTGAATTAAACACAGCGGCAATGTGATATCTGCACGGTCGACCACAGTGCTGTGAGGCAGGGCGCGTCGCAGCTCTCCCCCCCCCCCTTCTCCTTTTTTCCTCTATCTCCTAGGAAAGAGCCTGTGCTTTGTCAGGTTTTAATCGGTGCTTTATCTGTGGTCCCACTTCTGTTTTCATTTACCAGCTTGCCTCCAGGGTGTTGGAGGAAGTCTCAGGCTCGCTTTTGATCTTAAAATTGAAGGAAGGTTGTTGTTTTTTTTTCATAGATTTGCTCGGGTTCCTGCTATCTCTTGAACTTTGCACTGACATTTATCCCGGCCTTCTGCTCGTATGCGTCCCTGTGTATCGAGTTGGAAACAATGTAAAGTCCTCCCCTTTTTTTGCACACTGGAGAGGTAAACTGGCAAACAGGTGCTATTTGATGTCATTGCTGATGTGAAAGAGGGTATGCGGTGGAAGCTAGTCAAAGTGGAGCGTGTGCACACCTGCCCAATGAGGCAGGGCCAAGGGAGTGTACAAAGGAAGAGCGACTCTTCCTGGGTTCAAAGGTGTGTGTCTGTAAGAAGAAGAAGGGGAGAGGAGGTTATATTGCCTTCTGGTTTTAGATAGGAAAAAGCAGTAAAGATGCATTTCTCCGTTTGTGTCTACGTTTAGGTTATAGTTGGATTTTGCCTTGTGGAGCCAGCAGCTGATGTGTAATCAATCAAATGAAGCTGCAGGAGTTTCTGTGTTCTCTTTAGCATTCTGTGTTTACCAACAGCTTCTGTAATGTGGCTCTGAGCCGGTCGAGGTTAGGTCGGGTCCGGGGTGGTCTAGTTTTTCACTCGATAATGACCAGCGTTGTTAATGACCTCCACTGGCCCGGAGGCACAGAGCCCTAATTGCCAAAGCAGACAGCATAGCCTCGGACTGACCCAGCCTCCCCACCACCACCATAGACACACACACACTCACACATACGTAACTCCATCCCCCATCATTGATACTGGACCACAAGGGATTTCTGCCAGCAGAGAGTCTGCTTCTGTGCCTTTTGATGCATTAAGAGTAGTGGAATTATATAGCTGAGTGGTAAAATGGTGCGTGTTTTGTATTGTATCTTAAATGTGTCTCTTTCACAGAACAGCCCGGCGGCCCTGGTAGCTGTGTGTTTTCATGTCAACAGAGGCTAGGATTGAGACCTGTCCTGCATTACATATCTTTCTGCAGAGGCATTTAATTTGTTTCTGTTTTATTTTTCTGGCTGCTGTTAGAATTAAGATTAGACATGCCCTTGCTTTGTTGTTTTCTGCAGGAACACGTGGAGTCTACTCAAAGGTTTCTTTTAAACTTCTCTGATTTGATTTCTTTCAGCTGGAGAGATCCATGGTAGAGCAGCTGTGTACGTATTTGATAAAAATGTGTTGTTTTCTCCATCTGCTGTAAAGCAAATCTTTGCCAAATGAACCCCCCAAAAAAGCAAAATTGTCCCTTTTATTTTATTGTCATTCCATCTTTTTCATTAGGATTTTAATACAAGTATAGCTGAATGCTTTAAATTTTCTACGTCAACAAAACCTAATGGCTGCAAAAACAAAATTAGCTTTTTATTTTTAAACCAAATGTTATTTCCTGCCACCAAAAGGCAGATGGTTACACCTGCCTCTAACAACTGTTTAAAGTTATTTTTTTCTTATAGGCTAATTTCTCAATTAATCTAAACGGCTGAATTTCTTCCAAAAATCTAAATCAGCAATTTCATTTTGTGTTTAACGGTAAGCATTGACATTTACAGTGTATAATAAAATGTAAACAATAACCAAAGACTTGCAACTTGAAGTACAATATATCATGCAAACTCCAGCATGACAAATAAACAAAACGAAACCTTTTTATTTGTGTATTTAAAAATGAAAAGCCTGAATATTCAGCTGGTTGTAGAGATGTTATTGGTAAGAACTGCAGGCTTTGTCTTAAAATTAACAAAAAAACAACACAACATGTAATAATGAACACTTGCAAACATTCTTTTAATTTATATTTTTTATATCATACATACAAATTGTATGGACTATAAATGTGTTCTTCTGATTTAAACATATTAATTATATATTACCATTATCTACGCAATGAAATGTGTTCAAAACGAGCAATTCTTCGTCATAACCTTTATTAGGGTGGCATTAATTTGCAGACTCCAGTGTGATCGAGCATTATAGAGGCAGCTTTGATTCTTTTGAGCACCTGCAGTAAGTCTTAAACAACAACAACAAAAAAAAGAAAAGAAAAAGGCCCAGGCACTCACTTGTTTGCCTTTTGATTCTATTCAGGATGACAGACAGGATGGGACGTAGCCTGCAGGGTGTTGGTTGGTAGAGATAGTAGAGGCAGCCTCAGCCCCGGAGACTTCACTTTAGAATCAGATCAGTAATCTGACCCTGAGATGCAGACAAAGGTAATGACTTTCCTCCTTCCCCTACCATTGATTAGGGCACAGATGTGGTGTGTGTGCGGTTTTTGCTTGTGCGTGCACACGCGTGTGTGTGTGTTGCACTCACACTGTCTGGTGGCGTCTGCTTGTCTTGATCAACTCTCAGTCTGGCATCCGTATGGATCTAATTTCAGCCGGTGCATTTTGGTAATGGTTCTCTGCTCTCCACACACAAGCACATACTTACTGTATCAAACTCGGCTCTCCCTAAAAAAAACAGTGTTTTTGTACCGTATTTCCATAAACCTCAGAGGTTTGGAGTATGTTTACTACACTTTCCTGATGTTCCCGTGCTTCATAGGCACTCCTCTGTTTTGACAGGTTTGTTCTGCGTGAGTAGGCCTGAACAAGTGAATACAGTCGTCAAGGTTAAAGCTGCTTTGGATCCCTACTACGCCGGGGGTTTTGTCAGGTCCAAGCAGAGGTGACGATTGTTTATGGCAGCCGTGTTTTATTAATCTCTTCCTCGCTGTGTCTGTCGTTTCCTGTCCCAACACGAACGGAATGATAGGAACTTGGCTCATTAGCAGCTCAAAGGGGGGACGGCTCTCGGTCTCTGAGCTCCTTGTTTTCCTCCATCGTTCCCTGTTTTCCTGTAAGTCAAAGTCTAGACTGGGTTTTAATGACAGTCGCAGCTGGTCACTCGGGCAGACCTCAATAGCGGTCGGGGGTGAGAGAGAGGGGGGTCTGGGAGTCCTTGCCCCCCACCCCACCCCAACCCCTTTTGCTCTCTCCTTGTCTGTATTATCCTGCTGAAATGGGTACCAGCCCCCATTCAGTCTGGCCCCCAAACATTGTCGTTGTTACTGGTAACCCCCCCTCATCTGTGTGTCCCCAGCGCGCCACCCACCCATCCCCCCCAACAGAAGTGCAGTCCTCTGCTCCGTGCTTTTTTGTTCCCGTAGGGCCGGTCCAATCCCCCCCGCACCCCCCAACCCTCATGTCGCCGTAATCTCCTCACAAAGGAGCAGTGTAAAGACCACCAGTTATGTGGACACAAGAGCAAAGTTCACTCAGACATCAACTCAAAGCTCGCTTGTTATTATTCCTTTGTAATACTTTTCACTCTGAATCCAGAAAGTTATGCAGAACACTGCGAAAACAAGTCGGCTTCCTGATAAACGCCAAGTTGTTGTTTGACTTATTTAATGCACTAGTTGTTGTAAATCATTAAAAACTGTAATGGCTCATTGCGTTCTCTAATTCAGCTGCGATGTTTCGTTTTGTGACGAATGACTTCAGGCTGATCACCGAATTGCTCAGAAAGAGAAGCTATCATCTTACAAGATTATAAATCTTCCACATCAGCCATTTATTGTGTTTCTGCTTGTTAGATTGGAAGCAGACTACATGCCTTTTAGTCCTAAACAACTCCTGTGGAGGGGGGGGGAAGAAATAAAAAAGAGCGACTTTCCACAAACCAGAATCCTGGTAGACCACAAGCCGTTTATGGCTGCCTGGAGATGTAAATGTGTATGTTTTGAGCCGCGATTGGTTTTGGTTCTGAGCTTCTGTCTTCGTGTCTGTGTCTCTGTGATGGATGCGCGGGCCTGTTGGTTTTTAGATCGTGCCGTTCTCCTCACGTCACCGCGGATAATTTATTGCCATACACTGGAGCAAGTATGTTCGTCGCACAAGAACACAGGCAGGCTTGCAGTCGTCTGCGTCTACGAGCCTTCTGAGGAGAAGCTGCTTCTTTCTAAAGCTGCTTTTTAGGTGGATTGATCAAAATGCATCTAGTCTTCATATACTTGCCATGAGTTGATCATTTCCGCAAATAATTATGCAATTAATAAGGGGAAGGGGGGGCGGCAAGTACCCTTATTTAGCTAAACTGAGCTTGCTTCATTAGTGCTTGATGTGGCACAGCCAGAGCTTGTTTTTCTATCTTTATCAGCCTGATTCACCTCTGCAATCTGCAGGAAATTCCATCTGCATGCAAACTTCAGTGAACTTGGACACATGTAGGCTTGAGTTCCTGCCACTTTCCCACTCATCTGAGGTGCACAAACACTCTCCCAGGCTCGCCCTCGCGGACACACACACACACACACACACACATCAACAAGAAAACGCATGAGAGTTTTTACTGTAACCTCCTTTATATGTGCCTCGGTTTCCAGGCACTATCAGTGAACAAGCATGAACACATCAGCACGCACACCACGGCCAAAAAGAAATGCTCCAACACCAAAAAGAAATGCTCCAACACATACATCAACTTTTTTAAGAAGTTACTTCATTGGGAACCAGTCCTATGACACCAGGGTTTGTGGCTTTGGGCACTTCACTCCTATTTGCTCATGGCTCCCATCAATGAATCACTCATTTTTGAGTGACTTTTTATTTAAAGAATTCTTGATAATCATGCTTCTGTAAATGGTGTTCAAATCTGCTGTTGTTTTTTTTTTTTTTAAAGATAGCAAAGAGAAAAACGGCGAGCTCATCTGGCTGAAGAATAAGACGGAGGATTAATGGATTCTTGCCGGTCTTTAAATCCCAGCTTTCCTCAGGGCCAGAAACTGTTTGACCAGTTCTGAATCCTTTTTTTTATTTTGTTGTTGTTGAAGAATAAGGATTGAAATTCCTCTCCTCTTTGTGTATCCTCCTGTTGTTGTAGCTACAGTGGTATCCTTTGTGTGTGTGTGTGTGTGCGTGTTTAATCTCCTGAGATTAGGTCTAAAGTGGTCCAGCCTTTGTTCCCACTACAGACCAGTTCTTGGCCTGTCAGGTTGTGTGTGTGTGTGTGTGTGTGGTAAAACGTTATATCATTTCTGTTTGTCCATGTTTAAAAGAAAAACTCCTTTTCGCCATTCCATAAGCCGTCCCACCGGGTCAGTCTGTGCTCCGTGGCAGCAGAGGAGCATAGAAGTCCATTGTGTTGACCTTCCTCCAAATGAGAAGCATGTGTGCCATGACTCAAAATCACATTTTACCCCAAATCGAATCAGTTTGTAGGTTTGTTTTTTATGCGCTTAGAGTAGAGTCACCGTTCCAGGACTTCTTCTGTTTTAGATCTTGCAGATTGCTGTAGACTTCCTGGCACTGGGCTGATTTCACAGAGGAGATGGACCACTGTGGTTTTATTGTGGCAGAAGTTTCATTGTGTTGCCTTTTTTTTTTTTTTTTTTTTTTGAATGGCTCCCTGCGCAGGAGTGTGCCGTGTTTAATGGATCTCCTGTTTTTATTAGCCCGAACACAGGCAGCTCTTGTGTGTCACTGTGAGAAAGACAGAAGAAGGGAACGAAGCGGGTTGCTGGAGTGGGGATTTGGTGTGAGCCCTCTCCCCTTGTTGGGTTTCACTTTGTGTGTCCCTCTGGGTGGGTCCGTCTCCACCCTGCGTGTTTGGGTTCATCTGCAGTGAAGGATCCGGTTTCAGGGCCGCTGGGGCCGTCTGGCTGCTCCTGCTGACCTACACATCATAAAATACCTACAATTTAATGGGACATGCTTCACAATTTGTGTTCAAACTGTAGGGCAAGCTCACCCCCTGCTGGACAAAGTGCGGTACTGATTCGTTTTTTTTTATTTTATGTTTAACTCTGAACACCGTACGTCTTTCTGCTTTTTCCTCCAGCTTTACGTTGTAACTGCACAAACTGCGTGCAGTCGGGCTACGAGTGTGAGACGGACGGCGCCTGCATGGCCTCCACCTACATGGTGAATGGCCGGGAGGAGAACATGCGTGTCTGCATCAGCCAGGACAGACTGGTTCCCGCTGGACACCCCATCTTCTGTCTCAGCGCCGAAGGCTACATGAACACTCACTGCTGCTATGTGGACTACTGCAACAGTATCGACCTGAAAGTCCCAGGTGGGCCTCCTTCATCCAACACCTTTCAGTTCAGTCGTGACGGTCTGATTTTTAAAATTAATCATCGTTTTCCTTCTCAGTCCCAACCAAGGGTGGACCCCGGTCGAGCCCTGGAAGCACGTTGGGAGCCGTGGAGCTGATGGCGATCATTGCGGTCCCCGTGTTCCTGCTCGCCGTGCTCTTCCTGGTCGGCCTGTTTTGGTTTTGCCATCACCAGAGAGCTTACAGCCACAGGCAGAGGCTGGAGGTGGAGGACCCCTCGTGTGACCACCTCTACTTGGCCAAGGACAAGACCCTGCAGGACCTTATTTATGACATGTCCACCTCAGGATCGGGCTCAGGTCAGTGCATGCCGCCTACCCAGTGCAGCAAGGTGAAACGGTGATTTAAAGTGATGTTTTTAGAGTTTGAGGAGGACCGATCTGTTTGACTGCCTGCCCCCTGCAGGATTGCCCCTGTTTGTGCAGCGCACGGTGGCCAGGACCATTGTGCTGCAGGAGATCATCGGAAAGGGTCGTTTCGGGGAGGTCTGGCGGGGGAAGTGGAGAGGCGGAGATGTGGCAGTGAAGATTTTCTCATCCAGAGAGGAGCGCTCCTGGTTCAGAGAGGCTGAAATCTACCAGACAATCATGCTTCGGCACGAGAACATTCTGGGATTTATTGCAGCAGACAATAAAGGTCTTCTTTAATTCAAAATGCACAGTCTGTATGTTAGAAAGTTAAAGAAATAGCTAAGAGTGTATTAGTAATGAGCAGAAATGCTTTTTTTCTGGAGCTCTTTTAACTGAGTAATCTTCTTTAGACAATGGCACGTGGACACAGCTGTGGCTGGTGTCAGACTATCACGAGCACGGCTCGCTTTTTGACTACCTGAACCGCTACTCGGTCACCATCGAGGGGATGATCAAGCTCGCGCTGTCAGCTGCGAGCGGCCTGGCCCACCTGCACATGGAGATCCTCGGCACTCAGGGTGAGACGAACCGACAGAGTTCACATTTTTTTTAAAAGAATGAATAAATGAACACAGCAGGGTGATTTTTTTTTTTTTTCTCCTTTTTTTTCCCCCTGCAGGTAAGCCGGGCATTGCTCACCGTGACCTGAAGTCTAAAAATATCCTAGTTAAGAAGAACGGCACGTGCGCTATAGCTGACCTGGGACTGGCAGTCCGCCACGAGTCCATCACAGACACAATCGATATCGCTCCCAACCAGCGTGTGGGCACTAAGAGGTAAATGTTTCCATGCTCGTCTGCACGTTCTGCAGCTTGCAGGTATTTTCCCAAGATTTTAAAGGGCTGAGCTGACAGAATTATCTGTTATTCACGACTTAAATCCCAATTACTTACTAAAAACACCAGGAAATATCACTAGACAACATCTGAAAGTATTAAGACATTCATTGTTGCTTTGCCCATATGTGGCTTTAAATCTATAGTCTTGGGAAAATAAAATTGGCTTACAAAATGATATTAAAATAGCTTATCTTCAAAAGATGTTCTGGCCAATTTAACATGATCAGCGTTCACCAGTAATTGTGAAAAAGAAGAACCCGTCGGTGTCTCCCATGACTGATTTTTATTTCCCTCCCGTCCGCCCAGGTACATGGCTCCCGAAGTCCTGGACGAAACCATCAACATGAAACATTTCGACTCCTTCAAGTGCGCCGACATTTACGCACTCGGCCTGGTGTACTGGGAGATTGCGCGTCGCTGCAACACAGGAAGTAAGAGCGGACGCTGCTGATGGAGGAGCGATGACAGAGAGAGGGGTAGAAATGTGAAGCGAAACGAGAAAGCGGAGGGCTCACCTTTTCTCCCCGTTCGTCCCGCAGGTATCCACGAGGAGTACCAGCTGCCCTACTACGACCTCGTGCCCTCCGACCCCTCCATAGAGGAGATGAGGAAGGTGGTTTGTGACCAGAAACTGAGGCCCAACGTGCCCAACTGGTGGCAGAGCTACGAGGTATTTTCACGCTATGCGTTTTGCGCTGATGATCAACTAAAAATATCCTGACAGACGGTGCGGTACATCATGTTCTGTCTCTTGGTTAAATCTGTTTAGGTTGAAAAATAAGAACCATATTTCATCTTTTGTTATAATTTGGATATCCTCTTTAGTGTCCAACATCCTGAGAGAGGTTTTAACAAAGTGTTTTTATTTTCTCAGATTCAAAGGAGGACAGAACATAATTTATTGCTCAGATGGTTATTAAAGATCCAGGTTTTAGTAACAGTCCTGCTGGGTCTTCTTCTTAAAAGTGGCCCAGGTTGAGACAGATTTGAATAATTCCTCAGCTGACTGGCAGCTCTCCTCAGACAGATGGTCAAACTCAGCTATGTGACAGTTTCCAAGAAATTTTCCGGATGTTTTATTCTCTTGAGCTCTTATTACACCCCTATTCATTCATCTTTAATGTAGCAATTTCCTCCAGATCAGGAATAAAAAGGAGCTCACGTTAAACGAATCGTTGATTGTTGCCGTTAAAAGCAGCTGGTGTGTCTCGATCCTAACCCCCGGTGTCCTTTCGCCGCGCAGTCCCTGCGTGTGATGGGCAAGATCATGCGGGAGTGCTGGTACGCCAACGGCGCCGCCAGGCTGACGGCCCTGCGCATCAAGAAGACTCTGTCTCAGCTGAGTGTGGAGGAGGACGTCAAGATGTGAGCGTCCAGGCGGCGGCAGAAGGAAGGAAAGAAGACAAACCGAGAGAAAGGACGCGCTGGAGACGCACAAACCCGATCTCACTCCCACATAGGAAACAAACACTAAAGACAGACTGCAAGTGAAAACCCTGCCAGTTTTAAAGCCACACTCCAAGTTGTGACAAGGCCTACCTCACCTTTTTAGCCAAAACTACTGAAAAATCACCTCTCCCCCGTCTCCCCGTCTCCCTCCCCCTGCATCCCTTTTACTCCTCGTGTGTCATCTCCTCAACACTCCTGTCCACAGGCGACAACACACTACAGCTCTGCTGGTAATATCATAACACTCCACCTTCTTGATTTCATTTCCCAGGGCAGGAAATACTACTAATGTACAGCGACACCATTTATTATTATTATTCTTTCTTATGATGAGTTTTGTTCTGTGACAGACTAAACGTATTCAGAGGAGTCGAGCGTGTCGTGGATTTTATTTTGTTTTTTTAAAAAAAGAAACGACGCTTCACATCCGTTTGCAATATCTCTCTCGCTGTGTGTGAGGTGACGGGGGAGGGAGGAGGAGGAGGAGGAGGAGAGAGGCTGAAGCACTGTTCCTGTTTGTGTGCATTTGTGTGTAAAAGGTGTCCGAACTACTAGCATGTTTCTGAGATGTTAAGATGTCTTCTGGTTTAGGCTGTAGTTCCTTAGACGAAGCAGGAAAAACTTTAAAAAGAAAAAAAAAAGGAAAAAAACGGATCATTTGTTTGGTAATTTAAGCATGAACAGCCAGCTTTTATTCCCCACTTGAATATAAACCGTGAACTAAAATGAGTTGCACTCGTCTGTAGCTCCCTCGTGTGTGTGTGTGGGTGTGTGTGTGTGTGTGTATGTGGGAGAGAGAGAGAGTCCTGCAGGTGTCACACAATGGATGTCCTGGTGTTAGTTTGAAACGTGGCAGGGAAAAATGTCTGGGATGGTTTAATTCCTTTTTCTTTTTTTTTCTCTCTTGTTGTTTTAATTTATTTGTTGATAGATTGTTTCATATGAATGAACACTGTGAGACGAGACGCAGCAGACCAGAGTCTGGAAATGAAACTTGCTGTTTTGTTGTTGTTTTTTTTATCCGAGGGGTTCTCGTTGTCATTGTAGTGAGACCGTTCTGAAGATGAATGTAGCCACGACCCTGCTGGCGACCGCGCCGAGCAAACACGAGGCGCGGGAAAATGGCAACGGAAAAATCTGTTTGTTTGTTTTTTTTTTTTCTTTTTTAAATACTTTTCATGTAAAGAGGTCTTCATGGCTTCTGTTTTTACTTTGACATTAGACACTACTGATGATGGGTACATATAATTGTTGTTATTTTATTTTTTTTCCTGTGTAAAATGTGTGTTTTCTCCGCCCCGTTAAACGCCACACGGTGAATTTGCTCGAACGGTACTTTCACGGGTCTGTTTTTATTTGTGTGCATGGGTTTCTAATTGTGCTTTTAAAAACAAACTTATCAGCTTGATTTTATTTTAATTTCCTCTCTTGCTCCTTTCACGGCAGTTTGGTGGTACTACTGATCCCAGATCTTCACACACACACACACACACACATATAAGTCCCTGTTTTAGTCCTCTGTGGCGTCATCTCCTCCTCATTAACACTGGAACACATCGGAGCGTCGTGTAAACTCTACATACTACCACTGGCTGTTTGGTTTTTTTATTTCTTCCACCTCTCCTTCCCTCAGAAGCGACTGCTGACGGGTAAAATGTAAAATGTGGGGAACTTTGAGCTTCAGAGGCTGCTGCAGAGTGAAAATGCATGTTTTCGTCCCGGTTCTGCAGCTCCGGCTCCCCCTGCAGACAACACTGCGAAAGTATTACACTGATATTCGCCACCTTTTGGGCTCCGCACTGTTATGTCCTGAAGGGCGTTCGTTACTTAGTTAATTAACGTTAGCTACGCCGTCACTTGACTCAGAATCCACGTGTGGTGTTTAGTATCCATCCTGCATGCTGTCTCAAACACTGGGTCGTCTTGCACTGTTTTCCATCTCCTACAGGTCGATTTTTCTGTCCTTTTTTTTTGTTTCTTTTTGTTTTTCTTGTAACCCAGAATTGTTGCTGCTACTGTTAACATGGGTAGAAGTGTAGTGGATACGATGGATAAGAAGAGTGCTGTCAGGTGAACCAAAATTGTCCAAGTAAAAGAAAAAAAACAACAACACTCCTGTCCATGTTTGGTTCGTTGCCATGGGTATTTGATCATTGTGTTCTTAGGTAAAACTTCAAGATTTCAAAGGTAATAATAACGTGCAGATCTTTTTTTCCAAATTAGCTCAAAGGTGTATATAGACGATATACAATAAATTCCTCTTTTTCTTATCTGTGGTTTCACTTTGTGTTGATTTCGACCTCTAGTTGCCAGCAGTTTTTCTGATAACCTCAGGAGTTTCTGTGCGAACTGAACGGTGGCGCATTGGGGTCACCGTGGTAACCACACGTCTGCGTCTCCCGCTCCCCGACTGCACAAGCACGAAAGAGGCAGGCGGAAACGCAAACGGAAAATTAAGCCTCGAACAAAAAGCCGCAAGTCAGATCTTAGTGATGAGCGACAGACGACTGACGTGGGTTTAACGTCGGAGAGCTGCCGAGTTAAAGAGTGCCTTCGCTTTCTGTTCTGATGGGAATATTTGGAGCTAAAATACGCCTGAAGTCCACGGAAGAGTAGGTGAGAGCCGTCTGCGTCTGGAGAGAAAACCATAAGAGCTACAGCGACGAGACGCACACCGGCTGGAAGACGAACTTCATCCTGATGTAGTTTTTATTTGTATTAAAAATTCTGTGAGAGGAGTCCGTTTGCAAAGGTTTGGAACTTTCTGACAAACACTACATGGAAACATCTGTAAAAAATGATAAAAACCTGAACTGACTGTAAAAAGTGTAAAATATATCAAAGTGTCAGATCAGACGCGTGAAGTGTTTAAACTTTGAATCATGTTTCTGCTTCAGTCTGAGCTCCAAGGAGGGCTTATTTCACCAAAATCCCATTAATCACCAATAATGTTTCAGTTCTTTGGGAATCTTGTCCTCAGTCCTGATAGATCCTCGCAGTTTGATTTAAAAGCTGCGACAAGATGCAAGAGAATCTTTAACAGAATAATAAATATGAAAACTTCAAGGCTCAACTTTAAGGCAGGTACAAAAAAGAATAGAAAATTAGATTAGACTATTGTTTGACCTTTGCCCTCTTCATCCATCCTTCTGTTTCAACCTGCATGTGAAAGTAATGTTTGTTATAATCAAATAAACAAATAATGCAGGAGCACGTGGAAGAAATGCCTCTTCTCCCCATATGCCAAATAAACAACGGTGGTGTATTTAAAATGCATTTTATTTTCCTTTCCAAGAAACAAAAGCAGACAAAGAAATAAGATGAAACGGAGGTCAGGGGTCGGGGGGG
>NC_051437.1:17517725-17520695 GCF_001649575.2 Kryptolebias marmoratus | reverse complement strand
TCAAAGAATATCCATACAAAACATGCCACATACGATAAAAAGGATCATAATTATTCATATTACCTAAAAGTATCTCTGCTGTACAGATGCAAGGTCTTTTTTCTTTTTCTTTTTTTAAAAAGGTGAGGTTAAAAAAAACCCTTCGATTTGAGCTCAACTTTTATTTAAATTATAAGATATGCAGAGATCTTAAATTAAGGTTCAGAGAAGTTAAAAAGTATTTACGCTAAAGTCCAGTGAGCATCATAATGTCTCATTATGGTCTTCCCTTGAAATAGAAACATACCGAAAAATATATTTATATTTATATATATATATATCACTGTTTCAGATACTTGATCAATATCTACCACTTTAGATAAGTTCTCTGTTATACAATGAGAGTGCAATTCATTACCAGGTTAAGTATGGGATTAACTGAGTATTATATCATAAACATACATGAGGCCAAGTAACCAGTTCACGAGGTTTACCGACACATTCACTTCTAAAGGGAAGAGGTTAAAAAAAAAAATAAAAAAAATAAAGCAAACCACTAGCAATATTCATTTTCCATTCAAGACTAAAATCATCCAATTTTGACTGATTCAAAAGGACAGCCTTTGGTAATCAACAGGCATAAATAAAACAAAAAAGATAAAACACAAAAAAATGACATAAATACAAACGCTATGCACCATTGTACTGCTCTCTGTTCACGTCTAAATCAACGACTCCTCCCCGTAAATCCAGTAATCGGCTCGGCTCCTCGTCACGCCTGACTGAAGAGCTGAAGAGTGGCTCCGAGAATCCGAGCGAAAAAATAAAAATAAACAAAAACACTCATAGAAAAAACAGGTAAATGCAAAACACTCTGGTTCATATACATAAAAGATATTAGTTTGCAATTTTACATATATTTATAGTTATGTACAACTTTTAATCTTTGTTAAAATCATTATCCAGTGGTTGATTTTTGTTTTTTTCTGTTTTTTTCTTCTTCTCCAAATTTTTCTTATGCACTTCCGACTGATTACAGAGGGGCTGGATAACGAGTTGCTGTCCCCTAATGCATAAACGCATACGCTATATTTACAAGGTTTTGTACAACTTTTGCATTTAAAAAACAAAATAATAATAATAATCACATGAGGTCTGAGGTTAGAGGGGAAGGGGAGGAGACGAAGGGGAAGGTGGAGGTGGAGTTTTAGTAAAGCTCCCTTTAAAGACTTTTTTTTTAATATCCTCGTTCATTTTACACAAAAACAAATGCCCTTTTTTATTTATTTATTTTTCTATAAGTCTTTCCCTGCCACCAGTTCAGCCTCAATTAGACAGTACCAGCACTGGAAAAAATAAAGTCAAAGAAAGCAGAGAGGGGGAGGTGTGTGTGTGGAGGGAGGGGGGGAGTAGAAACACTGCAGGCTGTACTCAGGCAGAGGAAGACTTACTACAGTAAAAGTTTAAAAACAGTCCTTTAAATAACACGGAGAGGAAGAGGCATGATTCAGAGCTTAAGGTTGAGGTGTGAGCAGACCGACTCGTCGGGGAAACGAAAACGCGATAAACGGAACAGTAGTCACGCATCTGCCGGCTCCTCGGAAAACGACTACAAAACGTCCACGGGAGCCACAAACCGACCGCCATCCCAGAGCGGCTCTTTTCACGCCGTTCAGCAAAAAGCAGAGGTGAAACGGCGTTGTGCTTCCACACGGCTAATAGCATGATTTTAAATGCAGAACTTTAAACCAAAAAAAAAAAACACAAAAACTTTAAATTGATATCCGGGGTGATTTGGTGACAAAAAAGGGGGACGCCCTTTGAGCATCCAATCGTGAGCTTAATGGGGGGGGGGGAACCGTCAAATATTTGCTCGGTATAAATAATGAATAAATGCGTTGGCTCCTTTTTTGTAAAATCAAAAACCAGCATAGAGTAGATAGAGCAAACCTGCTGCTTTAGATTCCCTGCTTGTCCGAGAGGGCTAAGCCCAGAAAAAAAACCACCCCCACCCACCCCACAGTATTTCCACAGTAGCAGTTAACAGTTTGTGTACTTTTTTTTTGTTGTTGTTTGTTTTGTTTTTCTTTTTTTCTTTTTTAACAAAGCAGTCGCTTTAAATCAGTGAGGTAGAACCGGGTCAAAACTAACCCACCGTGGGACAGTCAGGAAACATCTGGTGCCGCTGGAGCCGCAGACGAATAGCATCGAAAATTATATATTACTTACATGTTTTTGTTTCCCCTCCCTCCCCCCCCAAATTAATCAATCGTATGCAGTTTTTACACAGAACGTCAAGATTGTCTAGCTAGCCAATAGCCGTGTTATTGTCACGAGTCACTTCAGGGGAAAGTGCCTTGTCTGGGAGGTGGGTGGCCAGGTAGGGTAGGAAATAGGTCCGACTAAAAATAATAATTCAAAAAAATAAATCAAAACCATTAAAATGCATCCTTAGTTCAAATCTTAGTATTTCAGCATGGCTTTTTGTCGAAGCTCCAGGTGAGCTCTGCACTACTACGACTACTGTCAGAGGGGGCGGGGTCATTTGGTAGGTGTTGAGGATTGTTTTCCAGCCACTGCAAGCTCACTGAGCGTGGGCTCGTCGAAGGAGGGGTGGGTGGGGCGGGGGGTGGGGGAAAAGGGAGATCCACAAGTCCAAACATCAGAGTCAGACCCCACTATCAAACTGCTGTTGATGGAAGGTGGTCAGTCGGTGTCAAATGATTAATGCTCTTCAGACCTTTGGCTACGGGTGTCGACACTTTAGTCTTTCGATAGCAGAGGACAGTCTTCCTCCATGTCTTTCAGAACAGCTTATGCACTGGCGATGTAGGATTCAAAGGCTTTGGCGAGGGAGTGTTCTGGTATAGGTGAGGGCAACGCTCTGTTCGTCCTTCCTCCTGGTCGGATCATCCGTCCGGCCGCGATCTGCCACTCGCTCCGGAGTCGGGTCAGCAGGGGTCAGCAGCAGCTTTTTTTTTTTTTTTTTTT
>NC_051437.1:17470989-17517605 GCF_001649575.2 Kryptolebias marmoratus | reverse complement strand
GGGCAGAAGACATCTCTTTCCACAGCCACCTCCTTCTAGGAGGACTCCCGAGGCGTCTCCAGCGTTAGTTCATCCACTTTCGGCAATTCCAGGCTCCGCAATGGCAGGGGATCTTGTGCTGATCGTCTTCGAAATCAAACTGGTAGTCATATGTCAGCTGGAATCAGGAAACAGAAACAGTTTAAGGACTTCCAAATGGAAAAAAAAAACCATCAGTAAAACTCTGAGTAAGTATAAACTAGTCAAGTCTGTGCACCTCTTCTCCCTTGGGGATCCTGCGGCTGGAGATGATGATGATCTTGTCCTCTTTGTCAAACGTTACAACCTCAGCGACGCAGTTCGGGGCACAGGAATGATTCACGTATCTAGGCAGTGGAGGCAAAAGGAAGTCAAACAAAAGATGCACGCCACAAGAGGATTTTCATCCAGGGAGTCGTGAACAAAGTGATACTGACCGAGCCGGGCCGCCTGTCAGGGTGGCATCAATCACCTGCTCGTTGTTGATGCGGAACATGTAGATCCCGCGGTTCTAAGATTCAAAACAAAACTTAATGTTTTGATTCAGAACTTTAGGCACACGTGGTTTTTCTCAAACTTTATTTTTCAGCTGGATCAAATTTCAGCACTAAAATAGTTTTGGACAGCACCCCCCACACATTTCAACCCAAGAACGTCTCCTGGTGTAATCTGGAGTACCTGCGACTCGTAGATCTTCTCACGCCGATTGGCAACCTCATTGCGAATGACGGTCCCGATGTACTCGATGACCATGGTGTGCTTCTCCAGGTCCTTCGCCGCGTACAGCCCCAACCCTTGAATGCGAGATCGCGCGAGGTAAACGTTGTTCTTCCACTCGGTCTTCAGACGGCGGTACTGGGAGGACTTGGAGTGGACGAACTGCTTGCTGTATGGGGTGTTGAGCTCTCCAGTGAAGGTACTCTGGTAAGCTTTTGACACGCTGGTGCTGTTTAGAGTATGAGGCCTTGAAACAAAGAAAGAGAAACAATGACTGATTTGTTTGATAAAGTACTAACCGGACTACAGTCGGGGTTACTGGCTGGCGCCACGTTCTGTGGCTTGTTGTACCTCTTGCACTGTGTGGGAACCTTGGGCTCAGAGCGAGCGCAGCCAGTTGGATTTATCATGAGAGGGAGCTCCATCAGAGGGTGGCGGCCGTATCGGAACTGGTAGTTCTGACAGTTCTCCACTCCGGGTAACTTTAACACGAAGCAGTTTATTGTCACAGGACATCAAAAATCATGGTCTATCATCCTCAGGTAGGAAATCAAACGAACAACAACAAAAAGACATTCTTACCGACTCCGTGATTCGCATAACAGCATGAACAGTGAGGCCGTACATTTCCTCTCCCTTCACGTGTTCGGTGAACAGCTTCAGCATGGATGAGTCCTCTCGAAGTTCAGCCACCTGCTGCACAATTCGGTCCCAGATCCCTAGAGACGACAAGTTGTGTTCGATCACTGGTCAATAAAGTGCAACTTTACCAGACGCAACAGAGAGTGTGAAAACAACATTCTTACCCTCTGGAGTCGAGTCCCGATACTGCAGATCCTCCATGCCGTGCTCCAGA
The DNA here is from genome assembly GCF_001649575.2 of Kryptolebias marmoratus. Taxonomy (NCBI): domain Eukaryota; kingdom Metazoa; phylum Chordata; class Actinopteri; order Cyprinodontiformes; family Rivulidae; genus Kryptolebias; species Kryptolebias marmoratus. The sequence continues at coordinate 17,516,014 of NC_051437.1, read as the reverse complement.
ACGCGCACCTCGAACAGCGGGCGGCTCTCGTCCTCACTGATGCGGCAGCGGTAGCGGCAGCGCTTGTTGGGCACGCGTGTGCTCCAGTAGATGCGTGTGGCTTCGTAGCCAACTGGGAAAATGGCGGTGGGCGAGTGGAAGTTGGCCATTTGGGAAGGTAGCAACTGGCCAATGGCGTGGAAGATGAGACCGCCGACACGGAACAGGTGGATGCGGTCCCCTCGCTGCAAGATGCTGGCAATCTGCTTCACCTCGTCACGCTCAATGTACACCCGGCGTAAAACGGCAAATGTGCTCAGTTCGTCGTCGCTGGGGCCCTTCAGTTTATGCTGGGTGCACAGCATGGTCTTATCCTTGAAAAACATGCACCGCGCTCTGATGGCACAGGCAAAGTGGTAGACGTTCGGGCAGCGCAGTCTGTTGCAGCTGTTCGTGGCACCGGTCTTCTGGCAGTAGGCGCAAAGAGTCCGCAACCCACGTCGCAGGGCCACCTCCACGTTGATCAGGGCACCACCCTGTGTCTCGTACACTTCTGTGGACCACAGAGCACAGTTGAGGTGCACCCACAGGTCCACGTCGATGTTCAGCAAACGAGCGGGGCCATCTGTGGCCCCGTCCCCTTCCTCGTGGCAGAAGCAGCACTTGCGTTTATCCCGAGGCAGCTTTTCGGGTCGAAGAGTGATGCGCAGGGTGTCCATCAGCTCAGACACCTCCCGGCTGGTCTCCTTTTTCGATCCACCCTTTCGTATTGAGATGACAATCTGAAGACGCTTCCAGCGAATCCCCTTCCACTTCTTCATTTTGGGGTGCACCACCTCCTCATCAGGCGAGAGAGACCTGCGCTGCTTGAGGGCTTTAGGGGATAACTCCATGGTGCTGGGGGACTCTGCGGGAGGTTGAGCTTGCTCAGTTACACAGGCGTCCTCTTGGACAGCAGGACTCCGATAACCCTCGGCGGGCTCAGCGGGGTCCGACTGTGCAGAAGAAGCTGCTGGTTCAGTAATTAATTCTGGAGCAGCAGGAGCTTCAGATTCTGTCATGTTAGCTGGCTGAGAAGCATCAGGAGGAGACTCCACATGCTGCTCGGGCTCAGTCTTGATCTGGACGCCGGCGGGACTGAAGGGAGGGGGTGTCGGAGACAACTTTTTGCAAGAGTCGGCCTCACCGTCTATGACTGGTAAAGACGGGGTAGGGTGTGGAAGAGAAGGTGATGGGGGTGGAGATTCGTCCACGGGTATGACAGGAAGGTGGCGAACATCCAGATCGTTAACATTGGTTGTGTAACAGTGCTGCACTGGTTTGTCATCGTTCTCTGGGAATTCCTGGGGGGAAAAAATACACACGTGAAATTGATACCCTTCTAGGTAAACGCTGAACAAAAATAATGCTTTCACGGGGATAAGTTGTGACAAACCTGTTTAATAAGTGCCAAAATGTCCACTTGTTTCTTTAGAGTACAACCAGGGAGAGAAACATCAAACTGCCTCAGCCACTCATCCTGACTGGGTGAGGCGCCGTCCTTTGTGCACAAAGACCCTAAAAAACATGACCATTAACGTTAACGGTCTGATTTTACAGCCTGAGAAACAAACTCTTAAACATCTGATCAACAATGTCAAATAATGACCCTTTAGTGACAGAAAGTTGTTTTTGAACAAACAAATTGATTAAACCAAAAAGGCTTTTAATAAAAATTAAATGATCTAAATGTATATGACAACATATTTAAAGCAGCCAAGGCTAATTAATTTAAATCTAAATGTTAGTTTTTAGAAAAACAAAAGAAATAAACGTGAAATAGTCTTGAAATGTCCACCTGACTGTCCAGGTCTTTTCCCAGGCCCAACCACTTCAGGCAGGTCAGCATTTTGCGGAGGAAACGTGACCTCATAAGAACCTGGCATCCTAATGTTGAGAAGTTGGGCCATTGCCATCATTACATGATTGAGTTTCTGGAACAGAAAAAACATAAAACGTTTCACTGAATGGTCGTCAAATCTAAAAGGACATTAAACGCGAGCTTACTGAGATTATGTTTTTTTTTACCTTGGCAGCAGCAGGAGACACTGTGAAGGTGACGGACACCTCGTTGCTGTTGGTCTTCTCCCAGTGGTTGGACGTGGAAACTGCCTTCCCATCGGATGCTTCAACCAGCTTATTTGCAGGAAATGCTGTAAAAAAAAAAATGAGTGAAATATTTTCATGTCACAAAAAACATTTTAATGATAAAATGACATGAAACTAATACAGCAGATCACACTGAATAACATTCATTTGCAACCCTTTGAACGATTTTAATTATAATGGGAGCGTTAGAATACCTGGGATAGCAGTGCGAGGTATCACAGGTATGATGGGGGAGATTGCTCTCTCTGTATCTTCCTCTTTGGGCTCCCGGAGGTTCGGGAAACGGGGTGTTGCGTCTCCTACGTTGCTCTCAGGCGACGATGCTGGGATGATGCTTTCTTGAGCATCGTCCTCATCACTCTCCATCCTGTTAAAAGGAAATGTTTCCAGTGTTAATAGCAACATCCAAGAAAATACAGGACTGTAAATGATAAAAAAGTCAGAGCAGATGTATTATTATACCTGATATCCTCATTCTGGTTATGTGGTGGGGTGGGGAGGGCGGCTAGAAGGTCCACACTCTTCACTTCCTCCTTAACAGAACCTACACATAATGAGATTTTATTAACATTTTGAGCTCAGCTTATTAAACATTTTCAAACACAAACCCAAAAATTACCCATTGGCTGTTCTGATGGTTGTGTGTCCTTCTGGCCCTCAGAAAGGTCCTCGCCAGGGGTCACGCCGTTCAGCAGCTTATGTTGCACTGATGGTGGTGGGGTAGGTGGCAGGGAGGATGGGGGTGTTGGAGGGTTACTGAGATTACTCTGTAAAGATATGAGCCAGGTGTCAGTTCCTGAGATTTAAACTTTCAAAGAGTTTGTTCTAAAAATAGGAGTGGACCACAACCAAAAAAAAACTAAAACAATAGTACTTTTGAAACTGAGTTACCTTAGTAAGTAGCTGAGAATAGTAGTCGGGGATATTGTCAAGCACCGCGTTTCCAAATGATCCTTTCAGCTGTCCTTTGCCATTGGATGGGCTGCTTCCAAAAGGAGCAAAGAGATCCAGGCTGGCAGTGATTGAAGGCTCCATCAACGGCAGCAGAGAGAGACCCTGGTACAGAAATGCTCATTAGTCAGCATCACGAAGACCACATCATCAGTGGAAAAAAAAAAACACTTCCGGAGATCCATTTTTAACATTTACCTGTTTGAGTTGTTTTATTAAGGTTTCAGCACTTTTGCCAACCTCTTCCTTCTTATTTTTTCTCCGTGAATTTGACCCTTTGTCACCGCTTGGCTTATTTATGCGCTTTGGCTTTTGTACAGGAGCCCTTTTAGTTAAAGACTGCAAATCCTGTGGAAGTTGAAAAGATACGTGTTTTTTTTCCTCACGGACAACAGCAAAGCTAGAAAAATGTCACACTTGAGAGAATCATACCTCCATGTTTCTTGGCGTCCCCTGCAGTTTTTGCTCAAGCATTGCCAATTTACTGTTGATGTGACCATTGATCTCATTGTGGATGCCTTCAGAGGGCCTCTGAGCATTAAGCTGAATATTCTTGGTTTTAAGGAGTTTCTGCAGCAGCTGTTGTCCGGTCTCAGATCTCGGACCATGGGGATCAGGGTCTCTAGACATGTTCCCAGCATTATTATAGTTGGAGTTGCTCCCAGAGGAAACCGTTTCACCAGTTGTTTCTCGTTTAATAGCTCCGGGATTAACCTCAGATGCGCTGTCACAATGAACCTCCTTTGGTTCTTGTTTAATGTTCTGCACTGTCTTGAAAAGCTCCCCCTGTTGCATGTGAACATTACTTTCTGTGATGTTTTTTACTTCTTGCCGAACATTCGCATCCTTCTGTGGCCCATTAGGTGTAACTGACACTGTCTGAGATGTTTCGCTGCCCGACGTCTGAGTTTCTATTTTTAGCCCTGGACAATCAAGTGGGCTCTTGGCTCCAGGCGACCTGAGTGGGGATGCTTTAATGTGGCTGTACGGACTGCCCTTCCCAGCTCTACAGTCAGCTACAGAAGGTGAGGAAACATGAGAGGAGTAGGGTGAAGCTGGGTGGGCTGGGCTCATACCAAAAGGACCTCTTGGAGAGTATGCATGGGATGGAGAGCCCTGAACTCGGCCTGATGCAGCTGCCATAAGTGCTTGTTGCTGATTCTGATTGGGAGTGGGAGGACGCATAGATTGATTGAACGTGTGTCGTTGGGGATCCCCAGGAGAGCTGACTAATGGCTGACGTGGAGAAGCTGGCCTCACCATCCGACTCTGCTCCATAGGGGAATGTGGCATTGGTAACTGGCCTCTGATCATATGCTGCTGCATCATCTCCCCTGACTGTGGTTGTGGCTGGCCAGGGACCATCATCCCTTGCTGTATCTGAGGAGCAACACCAGGTTGCTGGCCAAACATGCCTGATTGCTGATGACTGGCCACAACTCCTGGTTTCCCCATGCCTCCATAAGACATCTGATGGCCCTCCATCCCCATCATCTGCTGCCCGGCCTGTGGAGCCTGTGGCCTCAACTGCCCTGCTTGGCCTTGGCCGACAGGCATTCGCAGCATCTGTCCGTGATGGAGCTGTCTCTGTGCTATTATAGCCTGAATGTGCTGTATCTGTTGGTTTGGGGGAAGATTGCGGAGCTGAGGATTCTGAGCAATGATTGCCTGAATGTTGATAGAGGTGCGGATCTGTCCATGCGGGACACCGGGTCTCTGTGCCATCATCCCTTGCTGCTGAGCTCTCATCATACCCATCATCGCCTGTTGTTTCTGCTGCTGGGCCATGAGGGCTTGCTGCTGTGAATTAAAGCTCATTGGGACAGACTGTGGCTGGCCAGGACGATTCTGACTCATGATCTGTTGTTGCATGGTGGGATCTGGTGCCTGCTGTGTAGCATTTTGAATAGTTTGCTGTTGTTTAGCTAATAAATCAACTGAGTTCACTTCTTCTTTTATGGGCATCAAACCAGGTTTGTCAGCACTGAGGGAACCCTGTCTCTGTGGAAGTTGATGTTGCTGCTGCTGCAAAGGGGCACCAGGTTGCTGGTTTCCAGTCAAACCTGTTTGCTGTTCATGAACAGATTGAGGATTTGAATTGTGATGCTGGGTTATATACATCTGATTTTGATGTTGTTGCTGTTGTTGCTGTAACTGCTGTCGTTCCAGGTCAGATTGATGATCATTTACAGATCCTTGTTGGGGCATCTGACTGGGAGTGGAAGGTCCACTATGCTGTGGTGGAGTTCTTGAATCAGGGCTTAGAATTCCTCCCTCTTTGAATCCTGAGTTTTGGCTGTCAGTAGATGCCTGCGGTTGGGGTGTATTACTTCCTGCTGAGGGCGAGGAACCCATCTGTGGGGTAGAGGGCTGGGAATGCCCTCCTTGATCTTGGCTAGACTGACTGAGCTGTGTCATCTGCTGCTGAGATACAAGCATGCGTTGGGCAAGGATGTTCTGTTGCTGTGGAGTTAAAGGAGCCTGGGATCCCCTGAGTCCTGGGTGACCTGGAGATCCAACCACACCTTGCTGACCCATGATCAACTGAGGCCTCTGTTGTTGTTGTTGTAATGACTGATTCCCCATCAATCCTGTCTGAGCTGCCATCATGGCTTGAGAATGATTAAAAGGCTGGCCTGCTGCAATATTCTGCTGCGATGGAGCCACAGACTGTCCTCCAACCATTCCTTGTGGGACTTGCACCATGGTCTGCTGATTAGCTTGATTAGCAGTCATTCCTTGCTGAGTGTTTGCTTGCTGTTGGGCCATAAGCTGGTTCACCATTATCCCACCCTGTGGCTGAGCTATTAAATTTGACTGTTGATTTGGGTGTGGCATTTGTTGTTGGCCCATCATCACCTGCTGCTGCTGCTGCTGCTGCTGCTGCTGTTGTTGTTGTTGCAGCTTTGCCATCTGCATTCTGTGCTGAAGTTGTCTTTCTTGAAGAAGCCTTGGGTCTGCCCCTTGCATTCCAGGGCCTTGGGGGAAAAATCCAGCTGGAGGCCCTGATGGACCTGGTGCCCTTGCACCACCGGCTCCAAGACCTGAAGGAAGCTGCAAATGTGGTCCTCCCATAAAAGGCTGTCCTTGGGGCATTCTTAGAGGCATTCCCCCTTGGGGCATCATGCCAGCGTGCTGGCCCATTACTGGTGCTCCCTGCTGGCCCATCATCATCTGGCCTGGCATTTTGGAAAACATGTGAGAGGGGGTCCCCTGTGCAGAATGACCGGGGGTAAGAATACCTGAGCTTTGTTGATGCTGCTGCTGTTTGCTTCTGTACTCTGCAATAAGATTGGTGTGCTCCTTCTGTTGCTTGCGCACCTGAAACAAGAACATTTATGAACAGTCAGAAAACAACCTTTAACACGTCGTGGTACAAATCCAGGGTGTTGCAGAAGCCCTCGAAAATCAACAAACCTGGTCTAGCTGTTTCTGAATTTTGCTTTGCTCCTCAGTAACCAACTTCAGTTTCTCTGCATCTGCTTCAGCAAACTCCCTCCCAGCTTTTTTAGCAGTGCGCTGCTTAGCGCACAGTGCTTTGCGTGATTTTCGGTGAACTCCAATCTGTTCTTCTAAAATTTTCAACTGCATTTGAAGCAACTGCTGGGTATGAAGAAGCCACTCTTCATATTGATGCTGTTCCGCATCATCTGTAAAATATGAAAAAAACTAATTTATGCTTGAAGAGAGTGAATAAGGCAATATAACTTTTAAAAATAAAACATTTCAAAGGAGGAGTATTATAGGTAAAACATACTGATGATTCCCTGGACAAATTGCGGAGGGTTGGGTCTGGACTGGGTGGGATCAACTGTTTCTCCCTCCTGAACAGAAGAGTAGATTATTTATAGAATTGATTTAAGAATTATTTACATGAAAAAAGCCACTCACTTCCAAAGTATGACGACATACCTTTGGTGGTCCAGATGTAACCTGAGCTGAATCTGTGCCAGGAGCAGAGGCCAGCCGCTGGGCAAGCAGAGAAACTTGTTGCCTTAAAATAAAAAAAATTAAAAAGACACAGAGGAAAAAGTCAACACATGATGTGTGGAAAAAAATATCTGTATCTGACATTTAATCAGAAAAAAAAACTTTGGGGTCTTGGGAATAAATAAATCAATATAGTGCATTTCTAGTGAAGTGTGTCATTAACTCAGCCACATAGGTTATGTGTCTGCCACAGTTTCTAGCCTCTGACAAGCAAGTGAATTGTTTTTGTTTATTAATTGAATTATAAAGAAGGGAGGGATCTATTTGAATGAACACTTTTTTTACCAGTAGTCAGCCAAAACCCAAAGGGTTTAACCATAAATATTTCTTCTAAGCATCAACAAGCATTTGGTCTAAAAACAAAAACATTCTACTCATAGTGTTCGAGATTTATGCTTCACTGAAGTACCTGTTAATAGCAGATGGAACAACCATTGGATCTTGTGCCAGCACTCTTTTAATACCCTTAAGAGCTACCATCTTTGCTTTGGCAATGGGATCCATAATGTCCTCAGGAGCAAATTTGTCCAAATCTGCCACAAGAAAATAATGTTGCTGATTAAGAAAACCAGAAACATAAAACTGAAAAGCAGAATACACTGACTGCAGGCAGTGGTTATGGTTACCTTTATCTGGGAAGAAGCTGTTGGTCAACGGTGACTGTTTAACAACTGGCTGCGGTGGATGACCGAGGCCTGTATGCATTCCTGGCTGTCCTGGTCTCATCACAGCCTGCTGCTGGGCCATAGTCATGTGAGGCTGAGGAACCATTCCAGCTCCCATAAGCCTTTGCTGCTGCAGCATGTGGGGCGCACGGGGCACCATTCCTGATTGAGGCATCATCCCTGGGGCTGGTGGACGATGCTGATGTTGCAGCATTAGCTGCCCAGGTGCCTGTAGGTTCGGATGTTGGCTTGAGAGACCAGGAAAATGGGGAGGCATGGCTCCCTGTTGAAGCGAACTCATCTGTTGCTGCTTCTGCAGTTCTTTCTTTTCGTGTTCAAGAAGATCTTGTATGAGAAGTGGCAATTCACCATCTAAAGAACTCTCCACCTTTGCCAAATCTACTGCAGGAGAGTGCTGACCCCCAACATCAGGCAGCCCCAGTGGATCATCACTGATATCTCCATGTGGGGCTCCTGGAGGAAAACGATCATCTTGGCCTGGCAAGGGGTAGGGAAGTCCTCCTAGTCGAACAGAACTGATCGAGGCTGACTGGTTTTCAGTTTGTGCTGTCTTGGCTGTTGATGTGGTTCTAGCAAGAAGCATTGACACAGCCTCTCCCATTTCATGTTTAACCTCAGTTTGTCCTGACTGCAGCTGAGGGGTTTGACCTTTGCCCTCAACTTTAACTTTGGAAGCCTCTACAGTTTTTGAATTGGGTGGCATTTGAGGAGCAGATTCTCTTGCTGTAGCTGGAACTGTTGCTAAAGACTTCTGTCTTGGCTCATCTTTGGCTTTGGCTTCCACTTTAATGTGGACAGATCCAGAAAGAGATGAAGGTGCTTCACTTTCTGCTTCTACCCGCCGCAGCTGATCTGAAAAGACATCCTTGGGGTCACCTTGGTCCAGTTCAGGGTCAGTGTAGGCCAGCAGGTCAAACTCGTCACTGTTAAGCAAGTCGTCCAGATGTGGATCATTGGTTTCAAGGTTACCCAGGTTGCCCAAGTCATCGTCGCCTTTGTCAGGATCCAAGTCAAGAGCCAGATCATCGTCGTCCTCCACACCTCCATCCCCTGGAGCATTACCTAGCCCTTCGAGGTCATGCTCTGGCAGTTCCTCACGGCTCCCTGCAGTTGCAGCCTGAGGCTCTGCCATTAAGCCTGGTTGTGCAAGTCGATGCTGCTCAGTATTCTGACTACTTGAATTGGAAGTAGCTGCTTGAGGCTGCAAACAAGGCTGTTGTGATACAGAGCCTGTAGTCTGCTGAGGCAGTAAAACTGGAAGACCACCTTGTGGTAACCCCAGCGTTGATTCACTGGCTCCTTCTGTCTGAATACCTCCAGCTTGAGCAATGGGATGTTGCTGTAAGTAAGATGCAGCCATTTCTTGTTGTGGAACAAAGAGACGTGGTCTTGGTTGGGGTCCACGAGGCATGAATTGTGGGCGTAGGGGTAGCCTTTGTGAGTTGTGTCTCAATTCAATGAACTGGGGTGGGGGCCCTTGACCCAATGGCTGCATGGTCTCTCCTCCATGTCCTGGCATCATGGCGTGAGGGTTACCCATGCCTTCCATACCCTGAATGTTAACAGCAGGGTTAAGATTGTGTCTTATGCCCATTCCCTCCATGCCAGGCTGTGGCAGCCTCCTCTGACTCTGAGCCTGGCCTTGCCACTGGGGAGGGAATGGTGGACGAGTTAACATGCCATGAGGTCTAGGAGGCCCTGGCATCCTGCAGAAAATGAAAAATATGCATATTTCAATTTAAATTATTTAAACAGTGAGATAAAGCAGAAGGCAATCAATGTAAGGGACTAAGTTAGGGTGCAAAATATTTATTTAGATGGTAGCATTTATTTTGTCAAATATTTGTGCTTCTAGAGTGATTACATAACAGGAACATTACTGAAGCTTCTAATGTATAATAGTGCCTGCCTTAGTCCACCAGGATCCACAATGGCAGATGTTCCTGTAGGCGGTGGGCGAATAAGCTTGTCATCCATGCCTCCTACAACCACAGGCATATTCCCAGCCACAGAAACCTGAGCTTCAGAGGTAGCAGCAACAACACGATCCTAAAGAAGGCAATAATAGCAAATTAGAAATCAAAGGAATTGTACATTTAACTAATACTTAAATATTTAACACTGAATGCTAAATAACAGTAACTAAGTTAATCAATTACTTTTACACAAACTCTACAGAAAAGCAGATTTGTAACACTAGACCACATCACACTATAGCCACAACAAAAGGCATGCACTGCCAAATGGGCCAAAATAAACTTAAACATTTGACATTGTAACTGGTGAACAGACAAAAAGATAAGACTAAAGGAAAATTTGCCCCCCATGCATCCCTCTACCAGCTCAGTCACTGTGAGATTCTGACTCAGAGTGAACCTTTCTTTGTAGCCTTTTTCCTGCATCAGAAGAAAATTACCCTGAGAAACATGATAGTTTACAGAAAGTTCTGAATTCTCTCTCAACTTGTGCAACAAATATTAAAGACCTACTTCAAACTGCAATAACAAAATATTACAAGAACATGCATTTGTTATGGAGATCCTGCTTAAGGCGTACCTGTGGATAAGGTGGGGGTGCTCTGTGGGTCTTATCCTGTTGAAAGGCTGCCATCTCTCCTCCAGACCAGCCAGGGGAGGCATTTCCTCCTCCAGCAGCAGCTGCAGCAGCTGCCGCCGCCTCCTTCTCTTGTCTGATTGAGTTTTTCTGCTTTTGTTGTCTGATTATGAACTCCCTTAGTTTCTGGCGCTACAAAATAACGCAAGAAGTAGTGATTAGTTAAATATTCCAGATGAACACAGAGTGAATTTTCACTAGCTATTTTGTTTAGCTTTTATACCTGTTTGTGTTTTTCCAGCTCAGATGGACTAAGTCCTACTAATGAAGGGTCCTGCACTGCTGATACGTCAGACATTTCTTGAGTGCCTGGTAAAGCTGGCTGATGGAGCAACTCCGGAGGGTGAGCAGCAGGTAGTTCCTGGGTTCCAGAAGTAGGTGGCACCCTGGAGCTGAGATTGTCTGCTCCCATTGTCACCTGAGGTTGTGGCTGTGGCTGCTGAGGTTGACCCTGTGCCATCTGTGTCTGCTGTTGACTGATAAGAGAAGATCCCGTACTGGGACTCCGACTGAAAGTGGGTTTACCAGAAGGTGGGTCCCCTGTTGAACTGTTACTAGGGTGGGCTGGAGATGGCTGGTTAGAAGGAGGTGAGGTTTTGTTGCAATTTCCAGCTCCTTCTGGAGGAAAAGAAGGAGCGCAAGGGGGTTTGTGGATAGTAGCAAAGGGGTCTCTAGATTGTGGCCTTGAAGGTGGTTTAGAACAAGGGTCCGGAGACTGGAAACGAGGGGTAGCCGGAGAATGTACAGAATATGGATCATTGGATAAGCCACCAGGAGTGTGGGGAGACTGACAGCTGCCCTGGGACTGTGGACTAGAGGGTACTCTGGGCCCCTGGTCTTGTTGCATTACAAGCTGTCTCTGGGTTCCAAGAACACAACTGTCCCCTGATTGTGGTCTGGGAGTTAGAGGTGGATGCGTGTGAGGGTCGGAGAAAGTGTGAGAAGGAGACTGCCTGTAGCTCTCAGAAGGATGACTAGGGGAGGCTCCAGGATGAAGTCCTCCACTCTCCCCTTGGTGCATTCGAGGGGTCATGGGTGCCTTGAACAAACCACCCCCGGGTTCCATCCCAGCAGGAGAGCCAGTGGAGAGTTCAGGCCTTCCAACAGCAGAAGAGCACAAAGAAGGTGCACCGATTTCAGCCCTGTATTGCCCTGTACTTGCAGGTGAGGAGGCCACTGCAGAAGGTGATGGAGATGAACCGTGTTCTGACCGTCCCTTTCCCTGCTGGGTTTGAAAAGGGTCTCCATGATGAGTATTGTGCTGTGGTGAAAAGATGGGTGACTCCCCAAGCCCAGGACCTCTTGAGTTGGGACTTTCAGGAGGTCCTAGGGGCTCCTGAGAGACTTGCTGTGATTGTAAGGGATGACCCTGTTGCTGCTGCAGTTGTGATCTGAAGTAGGGGTCAACCTGCTGAGCCCGTCTGGGGGTTCCAGGAGTTCCTGGTTGCATGTCAAAAGGGCCAAGACTGTCTGGCCGTCCCTGAGGAGGACCCTGTGGGCCGGAAGCAGAGTAACCTGAGGAAGAGGCCTGTAAAGAACCGGCCCCAGCATGAGAGAAGGGCATGGTTGGATGCGGGTGAGAATGGGGTGACTGAGATGGAAGTTTGGCCAATGGATCTGTCCTGCTGTCGGCTGACAACGGTGTCTTAATAGGTCCATCTGAGAAAAAAACAGAAGACGATCCAGAATCTGGAGGGAAGGAAAATGGACTGTCTGCTGAGCTTGGATGGGAAGAAATTGATGTTGAGCCGGAAGGTGGAGGAATCTGGAGGTGTAAGCTCGGTCGTTCTCCTTTAGCACGGCCAGGTTCTGTTTTGACTGGCCTGCAGACCTGACTCTCTGCTTGCTGTTAAAAGGAAAGCAGAAAGTACAAAAAAAGTTAACAATATTCAGAACCTACAGAAAACAGCAAAACAGAACAATATTATGATAATTTACCTTCTGTGCCTTGTTAATCCTCTGAGCTGCTCGGTTGTCTTTGGCCTTTTGCTGAAAGAAAAAAATAAATATGAGAAAAAAATAAGAAAGAAAGAAATAAGAAAAAAATATGAATACTCTTTTTTTAAACTCTATGAGGTAAACTTATTTGTTCACCTCATTGCAAAAAAAAAAATTAACTAAAAAAACATCATACGTTACACTGGCTGAACTTTAATGATCATTTAAAGCTGTAATAGCTGCCATGTTTTTGATTTGAATTTTTATGCTTCTAACAATTTTTACATCTTTAAATAATTGTTTTGGGGTTAATGTAACTCAAACTCATCAGGGTTTGTATTAAAATTATGTTAGAAAACAGAAAATATTCATTGCATTCGGTGATTAGTTACAGAAATTCTCCCGTTAGAGCTCAGAGTATCTCAGCACAGCTTATATACAAACAATCTTAGCTCCAACTTTTGCTTTCACGCTCTCCAATCCTCTCTCTTCCCGCACAATAGACAGACACAGCTCCCCGCAACCCAGAAAGGAGAAGCGGGTAAAGAAAATTGATGGATGATGCGTATTTAGGTTATTTTTATCATAGATACACATATAGAAAAAGACTTAACCAAAAACACTGAAAAATTACATATTTTGACAACCATTATGGCTTTACACAACAAAAATTTGTTAGTTTTTTAACATTTTACTATTGCTTTTTGTATTTCAGTTTGTTTATTGTCATCTCTGCATATAAGAGGGGGCAGAAACTACAAGGATCATCCAAATACTCCACCTAAAACACTGGTTTCATAAAGGAGCTACAGCAAAGCTAAAACATTTAAAACACCAAGAACAAAAAATAAATGAACGGAGAACCTACCAGATATGGAACCTTGTCTGCAGCAGACACCTTCCTCCAGATTTTCATTATTTGTTTACAGCGACTTGACCAGTCTGTGATGAAAGACACGTTTAGGAACTACTTCCGAACACCAACCCCATGATAACGCGTGTATGCTCGGGTGACATTTCCCCTCACTAACCTGGGTAGTCCTGTTTAAGAGTCGGGAAGTTGGTGTTGGCATAAAGAACAGGGGAAATGGTTGAGAGCTCTCCCAGCTCCTCATCTTTTTCCCAGCGCTGGAGACTGCGCTGGTTGTAGGACAGCCCGTCACCTTCCGCCTCCGTGGGAGTGGGTGGGGAGGAAGGGGTTGCTGGGGTAGAAGGTGTGGCCCACGGACTCTCCTCACCCCCATCTGGACTGAACAGTCCTCCTCTATCCCTATACATCATAGAAAGAAATCCACTTTGGTAAATTCAGGATTAGACTTGTATTTGTCTTGTAGAGAAGAACTAATCGTCTTTTATCAAATGTGGAAGAATTACTGGATATAAATTGTTGTAAAATAAAAAGCACTAAGCAGTTTATTACAATTTAATATTGGTCATACCGCATATCAAAGAAGGGTGACTGAGAGAGGCCGGGGAAGGTATCCATCATTCCAGTGGAGGGCAGGGGTCCTGCAAGAGAGTCTGTGCTTGAATCCTAAAGCAAGCCTTATTTAGACCCAGAACCATATAATAAATTTAATTTTGACAAAGAATTCCTAAATTACAAAATGTGCTTTCAGTCTCATAAACATGTCCAAATGCTTTTTATTCACCTACAGGTATTTTGTCAATGTAACCAATAGATATTTTAAAAGTTTCAATGATAATCTGCAGGTATCTCTTGTACATACCTGACAGAAGAGCCCTCTGTGGCACTGCGCTGTGATTTGGTTCTCCCTTATTGGCCTCCAAGATTGGCTTCATGCCCCCCAGAGAGGAGCCATCTTGCACTCCGAGGACCTTCCTGAAGAACTGCTCAGAATCCTGACTCTCCACTCCCTGTGGAAGACCTGTCACATACGGACAACGGACGTAAGACAAATCTGGTATTTGATTTCTCCTTCTCTGCTACACACAGCTGATGAAAAAACACAATCCAAGGAAATTACCTTCACTTTTTTCTGCCTTCGAGTCATGGGGATGAACTGACATCTGGTCCTTTACCAATGAGGATGGTGCAGGAATTCCTAAAATCGTTTAACTGTTTTTTAGCCAATTTGAAATTTCTTGAAATGACAAGATTAAACCTGTGACCTTGATGTCAAAAACAGCCTTACCTGCACCGTCTCCCTGAGCCTTGGGGGCTTCACCCCCCTCTTGCTTGAAAGGAAAATTACCCTCCACGACCCGATCCTTGGCGTCAGCTGGTCAGAGAAGAACAAGTTACTTTAGCAACCTTTTTTCATACCATGAGTAACAAAAGCTTCAAATATTGCAGCACTGGTCGAGATTATGTTCTCACTCTCTGGGTTAGCAGTTTTGACCCCCGTTGGTGTTGGTAACGAAGGTCGAACGAGGCACGGACCTGTCCTCTGTCCTGGGGCCGTCATCACGGATTTCTTACTCAAGTCTATTAGTGTTTTCCCGAAAAAAGCCTCCTGCAACAAATTGAAACAATTTATACGTAAAAAAGACACCATTGGAAACTCTTAGGTTTAAAAAGTGTTTAGGACGCAGGCAAAGTGAGACTACAAACCTGGAGATATGCCGGAAACATGTCCTCCAGTTTGCTCTTCTTTCGGCCCCGCCGTTTTTTGGCCTGTTCCTCACCCTCCACAGGTTTGGGATCCATTATGTTATCTGTGTCCGGGTGAGGTCCTGTTCATACAGAGCCATGACACTCAGTTTCCCAATCTTACAAGCTTTACAGTTAAAGCATGGAATCATGCTGCTTCTAGAAACACATGAATAATGAGGACGTCCAAACATCACGTGCAATTGAAGTTTTGACCACGATTTTGTCATCTTTAGAAATTTTTAACTGTATGAAATGTTTTAAATGCAAAAAATTTCCTTCAAAAACTAATCTCTGCTGTGGGTAATCTGATTCTTGCGTTGCTGTTTTGGTTTGAAAATTCAAGCCTACAGAGCTGTGCATCTGCTAAGTGCATGCAGACAAAAGTCTCACAATCAGGGATCAAGAAATGCAGTTTTCAGACAAATCTGACCCACCACCCACCCCCACTCTATTTAGTGTCTCAGAAATATAAACAAGCAACTGGTTGATTTAAAGTTGTTATTCAGTGCCTCTTCAACACTTGGGTTGTTTCAAACTATAAAAACAACAGGAATGTGACAAGATTCAGTTGGCTGAAAGTACTCTGGCAAAAACCAACTCAATAATTTAAAGACTACTGAACGATTTCTTCATCTTCTCGATTTGCAGGTTGGTTGTTAAAAGGCTTAAATTCAAACAGCGACTCTTTTCAAAGTCAAACAACGTATGACTTGATAAACAGGTCAATAAAACTGGGTTTTACAAAGTTTATGACCTTGCTGAAGATAAAACATTCTAAAATAAGTTTGTAATCAGGCCTCATGATTCTCAGCAACACTGCCACAACAAAACATTAATTTAATGTTGTGTTAGCATAATCCTAAAGTGATAACTGTTATAATTATACCAATAATTTAACAAAATGTCTAAGCTGGAAATAATAAGACAATCTGTCATCACCCACCTTCTTCAATGGTTCGCTCGATTGGCTGTCCATCTAATGTAGTTTCTCCAGCCAGCTGAGCAAAGAACTCTTTCTTCATCCGAGTGTGACACTTCCTTTGTCGCACCATGAAGCCCCCAATCCCTAGTCAAATTTATTAGACATGTATATCAGCATTTTATGACTGCTAAGATATCCACAATGACGTTATAAGTTGTGTGATAAGTTTACCAGGTCTGTAAGGTTTCCGCTTCCTTTTTTTGCTGTCATCTGTCTCTTCTGCCCCACCTTTAAGACCCTCACAGTCAGCCATGCCTTCATTGCCTCCCTCTGCGCCCGCATCCCTCTCGCCACCTTCTCGGTCAGGGCTCCCCGCTGGCTCCAATTTGGAGTCACAATCCATTGGTTCCCCACAGCCTAACGATATGAAAATTACATTAAAAAAATGGTCCAACTGACCACTGACGTGACACTGATGCGAGAAAAGGGTACCAACCTTTCCCCTCCTCTCCTTCTCCGTCCAGCTCCCTCATGTCCATTCCGTCAGGACCTCCTTCACAGCACAAAGTGCCAAGACGGGATCGACGCTGCCGTCTCTTGTGCAACGGAGACATGGAGATGCTACGAAGCAGGGACATACCCGACTCCGTCAACCACACACCCTCCAGTCTGTAGAACTGGGGCTCTGTAAAGGAACATCGTCAAATCTGAGTAACTCACAAGGAAACAGAAATTATTTGCCCAGAATAACAATGATTGTGATGGAAAACTCACTAACCTGGCTCTTTGATCTTTATTGAAGCCATAATGGCTGACTCTACTACTGAGAACAACGGGAGTACGCAGGGGGAGAGAAGGTAAAAATGAGAATCATGTAATCAGTAAAGAATATATTAAGACTAGGACCTTTGTTTTCAGTTTTGAAGTTGTGTCATTTTGAGACTCACCAACAGGTTTTGGAACATATGGGGAACAAGATGTGCACGCAAAGCCTTCATCAGAAGCTTGTTCCACCTCGCCCTCTGTATACAGACTCTCACAGACAGCATGAACCCATCTAAATGAGCACATAAATACACAGCAATGCACACTTTTCAACAGGAAAAACCTTAAATAATTTATGATGTATGATTACACATAAATAATCCATTCTATGTTTGTCTTCATAAGCTGCAGCCTCATGAATTCCTAAGTTTCTGTGCGTGGGGCGCTCACCGATCACAGTACTGACACTGCAGCAGCAGCTCCTCTTCCATGAAGTTTTCTCGGCACACTGGACAGGCGACGAGGCTCGCACAAGGGCCACAGTGTGTGTAGTTGTTCTGCCACTCGCAGTGGAAGCCTGGAGAGCTGGAACCACACTGGACACAGCACACACACCTGGAGAGAAAAAGAAACAAGTCAGGATTTCTTACATTTATCCAGCTCAAATGGAAGAATAAAACAAAAAAAGAAGCTGCAGATACACATGTGAGCAATGTCGTTTTTTATGCTACAAAAAAGAAGAGGCAAAGCAATGGGATTTTGAATTGCTAATGCAGAGCTGGGATACTGTGTTTCAGTGTTTTACATAATATGCAAATTTATATGCATTCATTTCCATTTGACCCAATTCAAAAGCTACAAAGATGAACAGAGTATCGCACACTTAGAAATAAATCAAAAAGTACCATTTGCACTTCCAGCCACCCTTTGGTACAGTGTGCAGGGGTGGGTCTAAGCAGTAGGTGTGATAGCTGACATCGCAGTCATCACACAGCAGCAGACGGGAGGGGTCTGACGCCTTCCCGCACACTTCACATACAATACACTCCAAACATCGCCAGCCCTTGCGGAGCTTCGTCTTTGTAATCTGCAACAGATAGAGGGTTTAATCTGGATGCGCTGGCAAAGTGCATTCGCTAAAAAACACGGCTGAGGCTTGACGCTGTTCTTACTTTGCTGTTCACACAGTAAGGATGGTAACACTGGGCGCACTGAGCACAAGCCAGCAACTGTCCCTCTACCCCCTTTCCAAAACTGCCGCACACGACACACATATCCTGAAACGAGGCAAAAAGTAAAAAGTCAAATTCAGATTGAAACTGTAGAGCGATTAAACCTAACAGCATGCAGGTTTTAATGTGTCAAACAGACATAAAATAACTGGACGTGTCAAACAGAAGACGCACCTGGAGCAGGACAAATTTATCAGTGTTTGAGAAAAGGACCACTGTGTTCTGCATGGTGTCGTCTTCGTCGTCTTCTTCCTCCTTGTTTAGCCCGGTGTCTGAGGTCATGCTTAGCTGTGAGGGGGACGCAGCAAACACACCGAAATGTGTTACAAAAAATCAACCAGTATTATCACATTAAAGGTAAATTACATTGTTTAGCAACAGATGCATAACACTCACCAAAAAGGCATCAATGCAAGAAGCCATGGCTTTGAGCCGTGACCTCCCACCACGCCCCCTCCCCCCACCACCTCCCCGGGGCCTGCGCTTTCCAGGAAAACTGCTGCTTCGCCCCTACAAGTTAATAGATAATCGTAAAGTTTTGTTATTATAATAACACTTTAAAAACAAAACCACTGAGCCGTTATGGTGAGCTCACCTGTTTGACTCTTGAGCGCCCTGGAGATCCTCTACGTTTTGCCTTCTCTCTGTCACTTCTGAGGGGTTCAAAGGGAAGCGAGTCGTCGGTCTCAGTGAGGTTATCGGTGTGCAAGTGGCCAGCTGGTCCAAATCCAAGCTCCATGGAGAGCTGAGGATCGGGTTCTCCTGGAGAGCCCAGGAAGCCGCTGCTGCTTTCATCTCCGTGGCTCATATTGGACATTTCATCCAGCAGCAATTCTGGCTTAACCCCTTGAAATTCCTGTTTTATGTCTATATCATGTCCTTTCATTTGCTCATAATCATCTTCCTCTTCTTCTTCTTCCTCGTCATCAGAGTGAGGAAGTAACCGCCTCTCCATATTCATAGCAGAGAGAGGGTCATGTGAGTCTGCTGATTGAGAAAGGGTAGGAGACGGAGAGAAATTTGTTCCGCGACCCTCAAACTTATCGTCCATAGACAGAAGCTCCGTTTTGCTCTCAGAAACAGAGAAATCTGATGACTTCTGGGAATCCTTCCTGAGCAATTCCTCATTAGACGTATCATCAGACCCATTTTTTATTAGTTTTTGTGATGGTTCTTGTCCAGCTGTGAGAGTGGCCTTTTGCTTCTCTTCCTCGTTCCCTAACTCCATGTTTTCGGGGTCTTGATGTGATACTATTGTTGGCTGTATTGTAGGCTTTTTATTAGGCTGTGTTTCTGTTGTGAGGTCCTGAGAAAGGGTGGCTTGAGCCTTCTGGCTGAGTCTCTCTTCATCAGCAGGAAAACAAGGCTCCCCCCGTTCTGTTGTTTTAAAAAATATATGATCATTAGCATCATTAACTTAGATGTATGCTAGTAATAGCACAGAAAAATCTCAGTTTTGAGTTTACCTTTAGAGACAAGTGGAGCGGCTGGCGTCTCACAAGTAAACCCTTCTGCTGCTAGCTGTGACTCTCCCTTTGTGGTGGTCTCCAGACAAGTTCTTGTGTGAGCTGCAGACTCCACCCCTAAATTGGAAAAATTACAGTAAATATTTTTAAATAGAAACCGAGACTATCACATTGTTCCAACAAAATGCAAAACTGGAATTTAAAGAAAGCTTAGCCTTAGCTCTCAACATACCCAAGTCCATAAGTGTCTCTTTTTCAGGTTTATTCTGAGCAGCATCCACACCTGATGTGCCTTTCTGTCCAGATGTCACTTCTGATGAATCTGCTCGTTTTTCTGTGAAGGTGTCAGTCTTTGCTTGGATTGTCATCTCTTCCCCGGCCTGCAGCTCCACTGTTTGAGCAACAGGCTGCTGCTGATCCTCTTTGCAAAGCAAGCAAACAACCTTGGCTTCTGGAAACTCTCCAGATGACACACATTCACTGTGCATCCATCTAAGACAATCAGATATCGTCATAATTATTTTTATTAAAACAGGAGGGATGCAACTATATGTGGTAGCAACCTCTGCGGCGTGTTAAACTAACCTGTGGCAGATGCTGCAACAATGAAGCCCAACAGATGGGTTGGCAGCTTTGCTGCACACGCAACACACTGAGCTCCGTTGATGCTGGCATCCCTCACACACACTGTAGTTCTCGAACCACTGGGCTGAACCTGGTAGCACCAGTCCACGGGCACCGCACTCCAAGCACACACGACACCGCTGACACAATAAAAATCACGAGCATTAAAACAAACAACTGACAATGCATGTAACAAAATCTCACTGATACATTTGTTTAATTAAAACATTTTTATTTTTTTAAAGAAAACATGCAATAGTAAAACCCTGTAAACAGAAGCGAATAAAGTGACTTACTCTGCATTTCCAAGGGTCAGATGGAAGAGAATCCATGGGTGGCTGGAGGCAGAAGGTGTGGTATCCCTTGTCACAAGCATCACATACCAACATTTTGGAGTCTTCCCCTGGTTGTCTAAAAATAATAATCATTGATAAACGAATTAGTACAAGAATGACAATAGTCTTTAAAACATTGAGAACTGCACATGAATTTCAAATATGCGAGTCGATTAACTCAAGACCAGAAGCTGACCTGCAAGTCTGGCACACTTTACACTCTGGGCACTGCCATCCTGCTCGCTGGATAGGTGTGGCACCGATTTCCAGACAGGTCGCATGATAATGCAGGCCACAGCCCGTGCAGAAAAGCAATTCTGTGAGTTCCCCAACTGAGTCACACACTGCGCACCAGGCCTCCTCTCCAGCTATGTACAAACAAAAATGACAAAATTATACATTATTTGAGTGGTAAAGGTAAAAAATGAAGGTGAAGGTAAAGAAAAATAAATAAATACAGTATAGGGACAAGTGAGATTATTTTGGTTATGCAAAGTAAAGGATAATTCAAACTTGATCAGAAGCAGCTGTCATTTAGTAATAACAAAGAATAAATATGCAGCTAATTAATCATGGAGGTCATTATATCTCAGGAAAAATCCATTTTAAAAAAAGTTTGTAGTTAAACTTTCTTTGACAACTTATCTCCTAAAGCAAAAAGGCATCAATGTTGGTAAATAGGCCCGGCCTTCTTACCCAGCTCTTCTGCCTTGTGTATGTGCTCCGGACAGAGAAGAACCAACTGTTTCATGGACTGGAAGGATCCACTGGCTGCCGAACACGGGAAGTGGTAGAATCGTGAACAGTCCTCTATGTGGCATCGTATGGTTGCCCCCAGCCTTTTGCAATAGTCACAAAGCTGAAACAAATTAATGGTGGCAAGCATTATTTACTTGTGTGGAGGGAGTGTGTTAATCTTTATTATCTTATTACACCATCTATTGCACATCAATAGTCGGTACACTTACTCGCTGTGTCCCTGAGATAACAGCTTTATCCACATTCTCCAGCTCCTCATCCTCTGTTTGCTTTACCTCCTCTGACCACACTGCACACCAGTGGTGAACCCAACAACCCCCTGTTCATTAAAAAGCCAAACATCAGCACAATGCCTCAACATTCCTAATAAACATATAGCCACTTGAATCTACTCGAAATTGGGAATAACTTATATTTAAATAAACATAAATAAATAAATAAATAACATAGTAACATGTTTTAAGTTCAACCTGAGTCGTCAAAGAGTGCCGTCAGACAAGAAGAGTCAGAAAATCCAATGGAAGACAGGTCATCATTTCCAGGCTCTGGCAGTGGGAATGCTGATGGCTTGAGAGGTGGCCGCTGAGAAGACGACCTAAAGTGTTGCAGTTCCCGCTGTCCGTGCAAGCTTCGTTCCACACAATTACAGAGCGCGCAGGCACGAGCGCTCTCTCTGCACAAGCAAAAAAATAAAAAATTAAACAATGTAGAAGTTTAGTTTATAATCAACAACATCACTGGGGAAAAGGCAACAGGCACTTCTGCTTTTCGGATGCGAATCGAGAGCTTACATAGGTGTGCTGGAAGAAGCAGCAGCATCACCAGACTCATCCTCAACAGCACGAGAGGCCTTGGACGACTCCTTGGGAGAAACAGGCTGGTTTGCAGAGGCACTGTCATCAGCTGCCGGAACGGAGGGGAGAAAAAAAAAGAAAAAATTCAAACACCAAACTGTAGTGTTGAACATCAAAATGTTTTAGGAATACAAAACCACGAATAAAGCACACAGAAAACGTTACCTGTTGGTTCAGAGTCATTCTCTTCGCAGTTCGACTTCTGCTCGTCCATTCCCCACTCTGATTTTGACCTCTTTTACAGAGATCTAGGATTTAAAAACACGCACAGATTCAACTTTCAGCGTCCATCAAACGATTAATTGTTCATCAGCACAACTTACTAGATAAAATGAATCTAAATGCTTTCTTTGGAAACTGACTAATGCCATAGTCACCAAGTCTTTATGATCACTCCATGATAGAGATAAAATGATCCTGTTGTTTATAATACAGAAATAAATCACAAGATATATGATTTTCCTGTAAAAGCACAGTCAGTATCCAGGTTTAACCTGGATGATAAAAAGGCATTATTCATTATATTATAGCTGAATTATGTGTAACTATTTTTCAACATAAAAATAACGCCCCTAAATGCATCTTCCAACTGCAAATGCAAACAATACAAACAACAACTCCCCTATCGATCCAAAAGTGCTTTAAACACAAACAACACAAAACAGCAGTAGAGTCAATAAATTATGAGGGCTTCGGGTTTACAAACGCGCTGATCTGAACGCGTTCGTATTATTGCAACCGAGATTTTACGCATACTCACACACACACACACAAAAAATAGCGCGAAGGTTACATCGCGGAAACAGCTTTAACAATTCTACTTATTCACCGAGCAATGCATAATCCAAGACGATGAAGCAGCCGTGGGCAAAAAAAAACCCGGGTTACCGAGCTAAAAATTGCGTTTTGGTAAATAAAACAAGCAGAAATCGGGGTACACAAAGAAAACACAACTTCCGTATGTGGAGCTTCCGGTTGCAGCGGGACTCCTTCCGTGCAGAAGCGCGAACCCTGGCAACATAGTTCCGCTAGGAGATTTCACGCCTTTTTTTTTTTTTTTTTACAAAACGCTGTCAAACAAACAATGAACGCAGACTTGATTTTATCCACATCAGTGGATGTTTAAAAAAGAAGAAGAAGAAGAAAATAGAGAACAAACATCGGAGTTACCCCGACCAGGACACTATAAACGCGACGATCGCTTTTTTTTTTATAAAAAAGAAAAACGCAAATCCAGGTCGAAGGTGGCCGTTTTTGTTTTTTCGGATGCACGAATTACAAAACAATTATTGTGTCACAGCACAGGACTTCTACAAACAACACGAGTCATTGTTATTACACACATTTTGTAATGTTGCCTTTTAAATCTCTCGAAGGCAAATGGGCGCAGATGTTAAGACTTGCGTGCGTCAAAACACAAAACGGCACATTTTCTTTTTATTATTTATTCATCACGGTGGCAGTAACGAAACTGCATTCTGCTAAGGCACAATCGAACTAACGGTGATGATTAAGTAATTACATTTAAATGAGGACCCAGTTTCTTAAACCCGAACGATCCAACACGGATGGACAAACATGTCACCAATAAATACAACAACATGAAGCGGACTGGAAGCAACGACTTTGAATGCAGCTGCACAAAACTGCAGAGAAGACACAAAGTGAGAATCAGACAGGCTTCTGGTGCAAAAAAAAAGCTGTGAAAATGACTCGCCTTTGCCGAGCTATGCTTTAATCCCACAGCCAGAACTTCCACAATGAGCCTTTAGCGATGACAGATTAGCAAATTGTACAAATGCTGGTGGAACACGGTTTCTTTGGCAATTAAATCTGTAATATTATTGCCGTCTGGGGCCACAAGGAAAACGCTCATGGTCAAATCCAGGCTCTCCGAGTCCAACTGCGAGTCCTAGGACTCGACTTTAGAAAAAAGATACTGAATGTGCTCGACTCTCCAAAGTTGTTCGGAGCGAAAGTAAAGGCACGATGTCCACCTCTCGGTGTTGCAAATTCGCGGTTTACTGTGTTATCAAAATAAAAACAGTCACGGTGATGGGTTAGTTTGCAGTGAAATCTAATAACAGAACAATTACAGCGCTGGGCACCATTTCTCAGCGCAAACAGCGACTTTAAAGGGTTGGCTCTACCCAGCAAATAGACGCGTCCATGTCGCCGGCGACAAACTGATACCGAAAAGCTACCAACTGCCAACGGTGACGAGGCAACAAAGTCCCCCTAAGAACCCAGACTCCGTCAAAAAGATACCACTCACGGGAGCATTCACTTTTTAAACGTATCAGCCGACCTGTGCGAACATCACAATGTGGATACAAACAGCGTACAACTACTAAAAGTGAGCGCCCAGGTGACACAACTAGCTTTCCAGCAATTAGATACCCACACACGGTCCGGGCTTGCAGCTAATTGCTACATTTAGCAGCGCTAATACCGGTTCTAAGGTCAGCGTCTTTTAGCTGTGTGCGTTTGCAAGGAGCTGAAATGTGTTACGATTGAGCTACTCACCTTACAAGAACAATACAGTCTCCTCATGCATCAGCAAAATCCAGAGAGCCACACAGCGTCCAGAAAGGCTGAGGGTTGCTTCATTTTACGTACCGGGACTAGCCGGCTGCTGCGCTGTGAGAGTGGGGGAAGTGCAGGTCGGCGGAAGGCAGGCTAGCGTTAGCTGTTTACCCAGATGTATAACGCTGTTGTTACCAAAAACCTAGCCAGCACCTGGAGCTTTGTGTCGAGTCGCCATATACAGTCGGGGACCTAATAAACCCAAGCACAAGTCTTCGTCCGGTCCAGGAAAAAAAAAATGTTTCCCGAGGCTTCGCGCAAGCGGCTCCGTGATATTAGCTCGGATGCTAACATTAGCTAGCTTTCAGCTATGCTCTGGAATCTCGCTCGAGATTCAAGTTTGCATACAATATATTGTATCCGGAAATGGCCGCGCTCAACTTTTGTTTGACGCGTCAGAAACGACGCTTTCCTCGCAGTTGTGTATTATTGTTATTATTGTTGTTATTTGTAGCCCACTGCGGACGTTCAAAATGAGTACATTTCGCAGCTCAACTTCGCAGCGGGTACCCTTGTGCGGGTCACTGGCATCGCTGCTGTCCCCGCTCGGCCGTTCCGCTAAGTGGCTAACCGCTGCTAGCTGTGCTTGGGAATAAACAAGTACGTCAAAAAAAAGGAGAAAAAAAAGCAAGAATTAATGCACACGAACGAGCAGCATTTCGTCTTTATTGGTGCGTACTCGTGAGCAGCGTTGCAGCTTAAATTTACCAATCTTGTTAAGAGGCCAACTCGTTTAGCGCACCGGGTTTTATTTTGGAAAGAAAACAAAAACGCGACCACTAAAATATGGTGGCTATTTAGATATTAGGTCGTTGGATTTTCCAATCCCGGGAAGCCATGTTTTTTTTTGTTGTTGTTGTTCACAACATTGTTATGATTGAAAGATAAGAGCTGCTCTGACATTGCTTGCTGGTGAGTGCTTTAAATTAGGGTTTCATTATGTCTGCGTGCTAAATGGTTCTGTAAACCATTTAAGATTAATTTTTTCCCCAATTTTTTCAGCTCTCATCTGGAGCAGTTCCCTAAATATAGGCTGAGATGAGCTTCAGCGTTTAATTCGGGTTCACCAAACAGAATAAATCAGCCAGCTCCTTTTTGAGGCACTTCGGTGTGTATTTAGGTCACCCGTGGCCGAGCTGCGAAAAATAACTGATGTGTACTTAAATTAGTTTGGATGATGATGGAACGATGGAGCTGACGCCGCTCCGCTCTTTATCTCCATCTTTAACAGGTTGACCCAAGAATTCATGTATTTTCCATGTGTAATTTAGCTTTGTGAGTTGCTCGGGTGTTGCTTTTGACCAAAGCCGCGACTTCGTGTTGCACTGAAATCTAAACTCAAAGAAATATAAGTTGGTTTCGCAGACGCGGGCAAAGAGTCCCTCCCGGATGCACACAATCCTAAAGCTTTCAAACTTGTCTTCAAGAGAAAAAAGGTCTCTGTCGGACCTTCTACATGAGCTATGATGACGTGAACCTCTGCAGAGAAAACAAAGAAGACTAAATGTCACTGGGAAGCTCCTGAAAACTTAGTTTTAATCCACATCCATTCCTGACCCAGACAAGAACCTGTAGTTGTAGCCTCTGGTCAGATGTCTTAAATGTCATGTTAATTTGACGATAACTGCTTCAAGTTTGTCCCGTATCGTTCGTTAACGTTCTATAAGACACACTGACTGTGCAGATTAACCAGCGTTTCCTTTTTAAAGGTAGAATAAATCGTGAAGACGGCCGAGGATGAGGATGCTTCACACGTTTAAGTAGGCCCCAGAACCAGAACCTGGAATGACATGGGATCCCAAGAGGAGTTGTAGGAGTTGTCACCTGCAGAATACGACTTTTGATAAGTGGGAAGGTCCGTCCTGCTAAGAAACAGACAAACACTCGAAGCGCCGCCGACCACAAAAACCTCCTTGGTTGTGGGTTAATAACTAAACCCTCGGCAGCTGCTCCTTATGAAGTCGCAACAGAAACGATTCACGGGTGATTCACTTACTAGATCCTGTCAAATAGGAAGGGGGGAAAAAAAACATAAAAAATGTCCCGTTTTGCACATTAGTACCACCCTGGAGACCGTATGGTTGTCCCTGTAGAGAGCGCCATACGTTGTAATTTAAATATCTTCATTTTTTTTTAACCAGTGGCTTCAATCAGAAACAGTTCTGTGTGGTCAGCTAGAGCCTGCATTTTCTCCGTGCCTGAATGTGAGGTGAGCATGTTTTCATTTTGAAAATAGGGTATTACTGGTCCCACTGACAGGATTACTTAACTCCCCATTCAGCTTTAGAGAAATTGGATTAGGTTGCAGGGAGGGGAAGGGGTGGGGGACGGCAGCGGCTGATTGGGCGGTGGGTGCAAACGGAGGCCTGCGCCGGGACGCTGGAACGCTCCCATTGGCCGGGCCGGGCAGGAGCCAGCGCTTTCCCATCTGGCTCCTCTGCGTTTCGAGGATAATCCCCTGGAATACCTTCACAGATGTTTACAACGGAACAGAAACTGAAAGAGGTTCGCATATCTGCTGGGTTTTCAGGGACCTTTCGTGATTTTGTTAACGGGTTATATGTCGAAGGCTAAAAAGAAAAACGGATCATTTCAGGGCTGAGTTTTGTTCCTCTGACATCATTGCTCTCACGTGTGGAATAGTCGATGCAAATATTTAACAAACTCAGAGCTCTGAGAAGATATTGGTTGGTTAGTTAGCTGTGCATTCTTGGCTTGCTTTGCAGAGGGTTGTAAAATATATCATGCTAGTGTTTGTTGAGTTAGATTTTCTCAATCAAAGCTGTCGAGTGTATGGGATTCGAATGAAAAGTCACACAATATTAATCCCTCCACAAGGGGGAGTATAAGCTCATCCTTTTCCTCCAGTCGAGTCTTAGGAACTTGGAGAACACAGTAAGTCTTAGTAACAGTTATCTAAAAAGAAAAAAAAAAATGCAGTTTGACGCCAAAGTGAGATGTAAAGAAAGCAGAAAGCGGCCTCAGCAGCGTGCAACATAGTAAACGTTTGTGTTGTTTCAGGTCCAAACCGGAGGAGTTGGCACAGATAAAAAAAAAAAGTATCTCCCTCAAAGCAGCCGATGAGGTGAGAAAGCTGTGGAACGGAGAGGAGAATATTAAGTACGTCTGAGCTTTTCATTAACCCGTCAGGTTCGCCACACTTCCACGTGGAGGCTCGCCTTTTTATTTTTTATTTTTCCACACAAACCAACACATTTGTAGCCGAACAACTGAACAGTGCCTCGTTTTGAGTGGCATCATTCACCCCGGATCTTAATAAAAAACAAATTGTTGTTTTTATTTTATTTATCTATTTTTTAAAAAAAGGTCATTTTTATTTGTTTCGTGACATAAAATACAAGTAGTGGAATTATTACAATAAATGCAACCTTTATATATATTATGATTCATGGAAGTACAAAAATAAAAGTTCTGTTCCTATTCCAGTAGACCTTTCTGCTTTTAAGAGGGCGAGGGGGAAAGGAAACAGCAGATGTACAAACAGGCTAATATACATTTCTTTTGGCGCTAACCTGTACAGACCAGTTGTTTTTTAAATGATTCATACAGACTGACTAACTGGACGTTTGCAGGAGATTACAAAGAAGCTGGT
The DNA here is from genome assembly GCF_001649575.2 of Kryptolebias marmoratus. Lineage (NCBI taxonomy): Eukaryota > Metazoa > Chordata > Actinopteri > Cyprinodontiformes > Rivulidae > Kryptolebias > Kryptolebias marmoratus. The sequence goes on along the minus strand of NC_051437.1, from coordinate 17,487,936 downwards.
TCCAAAAGGAGGGGGTTTATTCAGCGTTGTGAGTAGATTATTATCTGTGGCTTTTTGGCTTTTAAGGATTCAATAAAGTGGAGTCTAAAAAGATGCATGCGACTCTGTAGAGTAGCCTTGCATACCAGTGAACATCTGTTTGTCTTTGCAGGGAGTGCTTCTCCTGGATTTTCATCCGCAGAGGTTCACTAAGATTGTCCTGTTTGTAATTATTTGTGCATATATCTGCTTTGTCCGTCATGGTTGAAGTGCCGAAACGTGCTGCGGTTTCGGTGCGAGCCTCTCTGAGGTCAGCGTTCTGTTCTCCCGCCGCCGCCTCCTCCTCCCCCCAGAGAAGCCAGTTCAGCGAGTAGAGGAGCCGCAAAGGTCCGAACGCCCAGTGAGCGAGTCCGTGGTCCTCCAGGCGGGCGTAGCTGGAGACCAGGACGCCGTCCACAAACAGAGTTCCAGCTTCTGTCAGAGGCGCGTACACCCCGGCGCTGCGCGTGAGCGAAACGGACATGATCCGCGACGGCCGCGTTTGGCCCCCCTCTGCACCGATGAGGACGCAGTCTCCGGTCCGGGCTCTGCTCGCAAACCGGGCCTGGTGCGCGTGGCCGCCGCGCCTGCAGCCGGGGTCCAGAAACACCAAGTGGTGAGGCGTTAGGGCCAGCCTCTGGCCGTCCTCCGTCTCCAGAGACAGAAAGGTCGACCGGCTTTCTGCGGCCCGGTGCAGGAACAGGAGGACTCGGCTGTACACGATTTGGCCCGTTTCGGACAGCGCCATGACCCTGTCGCCGGGGGCCAGCGAAGACAGGCGCTTCTGCATCCCGCCGGCAACGGTCACGCGGGCGCAGCCTGGGAAGCAGCCACCCCTCTCCACAGCTTCAGACTTATCTACGAGAAAAAAACCAAAAACATCAAACGCCACTCACAGGAACGAGATACGTTTGCACTCTCAGCACAGCGGCACAAACTCTCCGTCAAACTCACCAGATTTGACCGAGCAGTGCACGTGGTGCTTGGACTCGTAGTAGACCCAGTCGAACCCTGCCTCCACGGCCAGCTGAGCCAAAAGGCCGTACTTCTCCGTCTCCCTGTCGTCGGTGGTTATGTCCACAGCCCGGCCTTCGTAGTGCAGAGAGCCTTGGTGGTGGTGGCCATCTTCGTCCCAGGCCTCGGTGACGCGCAGGTGCACCCCTGGCCACTGGTTCATCACGGCAATGGCCAAGCGGTTCAAACAGTCCTTACATCGCTAAAAGAAAAAAAAAAAAGACGTAACAGAAAGGGATCGGTTTAACATTTTAACTGCACATACATGTCTGGGGTTCGGACAGTCACTCGAGTGGAAGAAAGCCCTCTGCAAGTCAGCGGGTCTTTTAAAACCCTTGTTCGGCGCGAGGTTGGAGACGAAGGACACTCGTCAACTTGTTTATAAAGTTACCCCTACAGAGAACCCTGCTCAGACTCATGGAAGCCCTTCTGTGGTAAAATGCGTGAACACACCAGATCTGCTTTTAGGTCTTTCGGATTTCCGTGATTGCTGCCTGACGCGGGTGAGCCAAGTCAGCTGGTCTTTCAGGTGTGAGGCGCACTGATGACATCTCCTTTCAGGTGTCGTCTCCGGAGCAGAGCTCTCCCTCCCGGAGGACAACTTTGTTAAAGACCATCTCAGCTTTGCACAAACAATCAAAGAGAGCAACCTCCTGTAGCCAGTTTGGCACATTCCTTGGCCTTTTACCACCGGGTGACAGAATAATCAAGGCCATTCTCTGCCTCTCCGGCTCGCTCCAGACTTGAGTTACACACTTTCACCCCTGAGACATTTCATCAAATACGCGCTCGGTGACTTTTAACACCCCCGTGGGCCCATAATGTTGCAGACTGTGTCAGCATTGTCACAAAATAGATGACTGGGAGTGAGGGGGGGAAAGAAAAAAAAGAAGAAAAGAAAAGAAACGACGTCAGCATCTGAGGTGATAACACTCATTATCATGTCTCGTATTTGCTCGTGACTCAAGAGGGAGCAGGTCCCGTGGCCTGAAATGAACCTTTTTTAAGGTAAGGTCTTGCGGCAAGAGCCGAGGGCGCGAGCGGAGGATTTGGTGAGAAGAAGGCCCCGGCGGACGAGGGTAGAGGTTGAGTCGAGTGAGGAAGGCCAAGAGGGGAAGAATGTACGGGTACAGGCCGGGGAATGTGACAGCCGAGAGTGAGAAAGAGCGAGGGGCAGAAAACAAACCGGGTACATTTCTCCCGCAATGCCACTGAGGAGAGGCGTTTCATTGTCACAACCACAATAGTCGCTTTTCCGATGGTGGCATTACTTCAGCAGGCGGGAATTTTGTATAGGCGACCCCTCTTTGAGTTTCCAAACGACGCACAAAGAGCGCCTTTCACGTGTGGGCAAGTAAAAGGAAAAAAAAAAAAAAAAAAAAAAAAAGGACACATATACACACTCAAATTGGGTACCAGGAGGGCACGCACATACAATTCCAGATTTCCATCCCCATACAATCACTCTGGGCCGGGAAGGAACACAGATTTACATCCACAACAATCACAGAGAGTGTCCACATGCTCGGAGGAGGGGCTCAAGGGGTGGCCGTGGACTTCGTGATTCATCGCTGAGAAATACAAGAGAACACAGATCATTTCACTTCTGCTAAAAAAAAAATAACACTTGAGTTAAGAGTTAGAAGGGAATCTTCCTGAAGAGGTGCTGCTCAATAACATCCTGATCCTCTTATCTCTGCGGGAAGAAGGGGAAGGTCTGGTGGTTCCATTTAAGAACCTGCCAAAAGCAGGTACCTGAGCCTGCAGCGAACAATGAATGAGATCATGTGCTTCGAGCTGAAGGTGGCTGAAAGTGGCTGAGCTGTAAGCTGCCTTCGGCCACTTCCTGTAAGGGACAGATCATACAGGTGGGGACTCTGCCGAGAGGACACACCTGTCAAAGCACCTGTTAGTCAGCGGGCATCTCACCTTAGTCATGAAGCGGTCTGCGCTGGTGTTCTCCTCGTCCTTGAAGACGATGTCCGGGTTGTAGTTGCACACCAGCTGGTTGAAGCGCTCCGAGTTGCGCGTGATCTTGCCCTCCGCTCTGCCACTGGCGCCGATGTTGTTCTCCGAGAAGTTGGGTGAGAACTGCTTGTAGTGCATGGCCACCAGCTTCCTGGTCCTGGAGCGCACGCCGTATCCGGGGCCCGGCCCGCAGCCCTGGACCGCGGGCCAGGCGCAGGCGCAGGCCCACACGGCCAGCAGGCCGAGCGGCCCCGCCAGGCGGGCCCACCAGAAGCACTTCATCGGCGAGGCTCAGAGGCTCACGGGCGACAGCAGCTGAATGGAGGTCAGACCTCGGTCCATTCCAAACCATGGGAGGCTAGTCCTGGTTGTTTGAGGACGAACATCAATCAGGACTAAGGGTGTTATTTTAAAATAAATAAATAAATAAAACAGGTGGTGTCTTTGTATTGTCCGGAAGATTCAAATGGGCAAAAAAAAAATAGTCCAGAAGAAGATGAATATTATCTGAAGTTTGGCATCAGTAAGAAAAGCTGGATGAGAAGTTTGGAGAGGGTTCACCTTGTGGCTGAGGTGTGAACTGACAGTCCTCCGCAGGTGTCCTCCGCAGGTGTCCTCCGCAGGTGTCCTCCGCAGGTGTCCTCCGCAGGTGTCCTCCGCAGGTGTCCTCCGCAGGTGTCCTCCGCAGGTGTCCTCCGCAGGTGTCCTCCGCAGGTGTCCTCCGCAGGTGTCCTCCGCAGGTGTCTCCTCTCTGCGCAGTTTCCGTTTCAAACTGACGCACACCTGAAGTCCAGCGGCTCCCTGGCTGCGCGGAAGCTTTTTTTTGTTTTGTTTTGTTTTGTTTTGTTTCTCTAGCCGCTCCTCTCTGCCTGCACATCCACATAAACCTCTGTGGAACCTCCGTCTTTCTTTTTTCTTTTTTTTTTTAATTTTTCTTTTCAAACCTCCTCTTCTCCTTCGTCCACCTTTTCCCTCTGCGGCGCCTCTGCGCTCCTGGCCACCTTGCGCCACAGCCATTGGGTCTTATTAGCGTCCGGACGGGATCGCCCTCCCTTCCTCTGCGCGCTGCCCCCCAACCCCCGCCGCCGCAGCAGCACACGCCTCCAATTCTGATGATGCTGACACAGTGACACACACACACACACACACACACGCAGAGTCTCCTAAAGGATAAGTAACTTACCGAGAATACAAAACGCCGCCTTAAAAAAAAAAAAACATGTAATTGCCGGCGTGCGCGTTCGTCTGTCTGTCTGTTAGCAAAATATCTCCCGAACCACCGAGCGGATTTGAATGAAACTCCCAGGAAGTAACTACTAGATGCACATCAACAACTGATTAACTTTCGGAGTCAGCCTGATTCGAGCTAGCCGCCACAGCTAATCAATCTCATTAAACGCAAAACTGGCCCCAGTTCAGTGAATTTCGCACACACTGAGCCCAGATTTGGCGTGGCGGGAGCTGAGGGTCACCCTCAATACATATGTGAGCTTTAGCAGATTTCCTGAAATCTTTGTTTGCATTCTTGGCTTTATCTTGTTGGGAGTCACCCTTGCCTGTCTGTTAGCAAAATATCTCCTGAACCACTGGGCGGATTAAAATCAAACTCTCAGGAAGTGATCACTGGATGAGCATCTACAAGTGATTAAGGTTTCCAGTCAACCTGATACAGGACGGCCACCACAGCTAATTTAAACAGGCGAACACGAAACTGGCTATAATTTGGTAATTTTTACAGATATTGGGCTAGAAGTCGCTGCGGCAGTAGCTGAGAGTCATCCCCAACACATACTCTGAGCACCAAGAAATCGCAGGAATCTTGTTTTTAAACGTCGCCACGCAAAGCAGAAGGGAACTGCTTTGAGGAGTGCTGGTTTCATTTTAAAATCAAGGAGTGTTTTTACTTATATATAAAAATGTTAATGTCAGTGGACCCTGAATGGCCTTCCTCTTCTTTACTCTTCCCACTCTGCCGGGGTTATTATTAGACTGAGGTGAAGGCGAGGGGCCTAAAGAAGAGGCAGCACAAGTGTCCTACCTCGTTATCCGCACATACACACACACACACACACACACCACCCCACCCCTGACCATGACTTTCAGCGTTGCCTTCCTGTGTTTGGGGAGCCAGCCTGACCCCACCTGATACCCCGGCGAACCACCCAGGACCTCCTCGGCTGGAAACGCCCCTCAGCCGAACTGTCAGCTTATTATTTTTATCCCCCTCCGAACAATAGCTGGGAGACTCATAAAATGTGTCAGGTGACGAGGAACCCTCGTGTCTCCAGGGTGGGACATCTGTAATCATGTGGCGATAGGCTCAAATTAATGAGTGGGAGATCAAAGGTCAGAGGGCCATCACGAGCCAGTGTTTTATGGTTAATCAGAGTCGTGCAGTCCTGCTTGTTTTTTACGCCACAAATAACAAATTAAATGTCTATAATGAGGTCTTTTTTTTTTTTAAAGTGAGTTTTCTTCTTGCTCGGGTCACGGAGTTCCGCGCGGATCGCCGGGGAAGCTTCCAAGATGACCCCCCCCCCCACACACACACACACACATACACCCAGGATGTTGTGGGGGAGGGAACGGCGACGGCAACAGCATCTCTTCCTGTCCCTGCGGTAAACACGGAGGAAGGCCCGAGTCCGGCTCAGACGGCACAGATGAGAGATCTCAGGCCCTCCTAACACATGCAGGGGGTGACTCAATCAAAAAAAAAAAAAAAAGTAGCAACAAACACGTCCGTACGTCCAATCAGCCGCTCGGCAGCGTTCCTCTTCAAAGGCGGGCAACAAGACGGAAGAAAAAAAAAAAAAAAAGAGATTTCCATCTGGCATGAAAGGGAAAGGAAGGAAGCAAACATCTGTGGGCTGGAGATGGAAATAAAGTCATTATTATTAGTTTTTTTTATTTTGGTGCCTCCCCCCCCTCCCTCCCTCCCCACCCCTGCCTCTTTTTTGGCATTTCACTCCCCTACTTCAGGATGGGAGTACATGGCCGGGTGAATGGCTCCGTTTCCTGTTTCAGCCACCCGCGCGGGGAGAACGAGATCTTTCCCCCGCCTGGGTGAGCTTTTTCCCTGCTTTGTTCTCGACAAACGGTCTCACCTGATCCGGCGGCGGCGCGAACGCCAAACGCACCTGGGAGACTTCCCTTCGCCGTCGGCCATTGGCCATCGCTTGCCCGCAAACAGCCGAAGGCCCAGCGGTGGAAACTGGTCTCATGTGGAGAAACAACGGAGCTACGGCCATGTTTGTGCTCTCTACAGTGAGACTGCTGTGGCAGCCATCTTGAATTGGCTCGACTTCAACAGTAAATCACTTGCTGAGGTCCACCTACAGGGTTTCATTGAAATCCACACAGTGGTTCATGAGATATTTTGCTAACAGACGGAGCTTATTCCAGTGGTGAACGTCAGAGCTCTGAGCCCAGCTGGGGACGACTCTCAGCTACTACCACACCGAACTTTAGCTCGATTTCTGTAAAACTGTCTGAGCTGAAGACACTTTTGTGTTTGAGATATTTCGCAGACGGCGCGAGCGAACACACATGAGTGCACAGCGTCACAGCTTTGCCTTTTGGCGGCGGGTGGTAGAAATGATTTAAAGAGGTCCAAGTTTAGCTAAATCCCCCCCACGCCTTGCATGATGTATTTATCAAAAAATAGAACTCGTGGGTTTTTTTTGCTGGCTTTGACATTTCAAGTGTTTGTCTTTGTGTCGGAGCTGAATCGACACTCTGCAGGAGCAGCTTCCTCTGATGGAGGCCGCCTGGAGGGCTGGCGGAGAGAAAAGTCAAGGAGCTGCCATTTTACCCTCGTGTGTTCCAGTCACACACACACACACACATCCGTGCTCGGAGGCCTCGGCCACACCACCCTCCTCACTGTCCGTGCGTTATCGGTGCAGGAAGAGGCAGGGTGGCGTTTCCCAGATGTGGCTGCACACGCCGGACGATTCCTGGCTCCTGGCTCGGACTCGGACGCTCCACCGGTGAACCGGTCGGTTCATGTTTCTTAGGGGGTGGGGGTGTTAAAGTAACGTGAAATGTGTACGTAAACACATCAGCTTAAACGTGGTGTTGGACAATAAAACGACGGTGCACCGGAGTGGACAATGGAACAAGAGGGCTGGAACTTCCTGGCTGCAGGCGAGCAGGTCAAAGGTCAGATAAGACGTACCTTGCCGTGTGAACCCGGCCCATAAATGGATTGGCTGAGGTTTTTTTTTGTTTTGTTTTTTCTTTTCTTTTCTACAGAGCTGAAACAAACCGCGGTCTTGTTTCTGCGGCAGTCACGCCAGAGTTTCCCCGACCAAACAAAAGGCCTGCGCGCCGTGTGAAGCAAGTGTGCCGCGAGCGTGCACACAGGACGGCGGGCGAAAAAAAAACGGACTGCGCGGACCCATTATCAGCTGATTAGCGTGCAAGTCTCGCCTTTTCCTGAGCGATTCTGTATTAGCAAGTGCAGAAAAGGGGGGAGGGGGGGATAACAGCCCCTAATGCACTTTGGCTCGCACTTCAAACGGGCCGACTGTCAGGAAGGCTAATCTGTGTCTTTTTTCCCGCCTCCCCTCCTTCATTCGTATGTTTTGACAATAAAGATAGCCTATCTCATCCCATTACAAGCTGCCAGCTTCCCGCCTTGTTCCCGATACGCCTGACATCTAGTCCCATGGAGTGTGTCACCCCAACCGGGACCAGCGGGGCGCTTTCGCTGAACTGCGCCTGACCTTTCTGTGGGGGGGGGGAGAAAGACGGTCCACAGGCCGAAATTCGAGGAGTAAAGTTCTTGTCAGGCTGAACACGAGCTTACTGACCTTCAGCCGCAGAAACCGCAAAGAATAAGGAGCAAAACTTTCATTTAGGAATTCATTGAAACCCGTTTTCCTCGTTAACGTAGGGTGCGTTCACACCAGCCCTGTGTGATCCGATTTAATCGATTTCTAGTTTGTTTGGGGAGGTGAGAACGCCCATTCGAACTCTCATGTGGACCAAAAGAAGCCTAAAAACCTCAGCCTTGGTTCGACTAAAGTGAACTCTGGTGCGGTTCGAATGCATATGTGAACCGGAGACAGGAAGCGGACTACAGCGCAGGGCCTTCTGGGTAAATACAACCAAAACAAACACGCCTTTCCACCACTAGCAGGAGGAATGGCTCGTGGTGTGTTTGGCACATGACCACAGGCGAAGAGGGGAACAGGTCGCTCAAAGGGTTTGGACTCGATTGAAAATGGAACAGATGGTTCACTTTTGGTCCCCAATTGAACCGAGTCTACCGGACTGTCAGACTATCTGTTTGGAAGAAATGTGTATTTCCGGCCACCTTTCGTAGCAACAATTAAAACGAAGCTCAAACGTAATAAGTTAGTGCTTACAGTATGTGATGGGGATCACTCTCAGCTACCTCCACTGCCGTGTTATATTTCATTATCCGTAAAACTGACGGACTTACAGCCATTTTTGTGTTTGCTATGATCGATGAGATCTGGCAGCCACTCCAAAAGTCAATCCATTGATTAAATCATCTGTTGTGTGGATATTTTGCTAACAAACATACAAATGAACACACAGCAAGAACATAATTGCACATATTTTATGGCAGCGGGCAACAAAAAAGAAAAGAAAAAGAAAAACGCAGACAGACAGAATGCAACAAACCCATCATTCGTCATGGGAGACTCTGGTAAACGGCGGCGAGTGATGGTGTCGAGATCGGACTAAAGAGGGGAATTCAGACTCGCTTTCAAAGCACTAACGGGTCGTGGTTCAGCACGCGGTGCCAAATCTCCAACTGGGTAATGTTTGGTTTAGTTGGGGAGAAAGTAAAAAGAACACCTGCTCGTTTTGGTTACAGGCAGCACATGAAGCTGAGACGTCTGGTGCTCAGGCGGTGAGACCAGCCTGGGATCCGGAAGAACTTCACGGAAAACCTCGGCCACTCGAGTCAGAAGCTGGCCTCAGACGGGCAGAAAGACGAGCTGTGTGGCCACGAAGCCGAACTTCAGCTTTTTCGTTTGAGAAAGAACGGGGGCTTCGTGTTTCACGAGCAAGACGTCATTGGAGATGGGGGGAAAAGGCCAAACCTGCGGCGTTGTTGCCGACCAAACGCAAAGGCGTGAGCAGTCCTCCATTTTTACAGGAGGTCTGCCGGGCCCAGCTCCTCCTGCAGAACCGTAGCAGCCAGTTGGACCGGCTCTCCAAAGATCAGAACCCAGACAACTCTGGAGTTCGATGCTGACACGGAACGATGCGACAGGAACGGGAACGAGACGAAACTCAGCAGCACAGAGGCCACCAGAGGCCCTCACAAGCTGGTTTGACCCCATTCTCAGCCGTAAGCTGCCTTTTCTGATTGCTTTTAGGTGTTCATGTTTGATCTACAGAAACAAGTCACTCCAAACAAGTTCCCCTTTTTTCTTTCTTTCATTGAGCCAGACAGGACTTTGGCATTTCTCTATAAAGCACACCTTTTATCTGATGTGTCACTTCCTCAGAGCCTCTCGCTGTGCCACTAATGGCGCGGCGGCATTTCAGTTCGTTTCCCCTCTTCGGCTAAAAGGAAGCCGAGAGCAAAAACAGAAGCTCAAGCGAATCGGCTCAATTAGGACATCTAACAAAACAAAACAAGAAACGCAAACAATTAAAGAAGAAGCAAATCAAAGGAGGGAGAAATTAATCAGAGCCGGAGGAGTTTGTTGAACGGACTTCAGAAAAAAAAGGGAGAGGAAACGAACAATAGGCAAGGAAAAGGAATAGAAGAAAGGAGGTGGGGATGTCAGGGGCAGGAGTTTTTTATTTTGTTTTGTTTTAATCTGGCATTTGCATCGAAGCGGGGAAAGCGTGGGCCACGGCCGGAGTGGCGTCGTGGGTGGACGCCGCTGACAGACGGGTCAAAATGTGGCTTTCTTCTGCTCCTGATTAAAGACGTCCAAGAACAGGGCGGAGGGACGCAGAGGACGGATGACCTTACCACACACACACACAGAGCAGTGTGTTGCTACACTTTGTAAAATGTAACAGCATCAAGGGGAACGACTTACAGTAAAAAGGCATCTTGATTTGTTCCAGAAAAGACACAAAGAAGCTAAAAACTCAACAGTTTTTATTGCTTTCTGCTCAGAACACTGTGACACTTAAAAAGAAGAAGAAAAAAAAAATCAGCTTCGATAAACACGAAACTCCGGATCATTTCAAAAGTCAACCTTAAACATCTTGTTTTGTCTTGCAGAAACACTTGAAATATTTGTTTTTTTGTCTCATAATGTCATAAACATATTTCTAAAACTAATAAAATATATATGAACCCCAAAATACCCATAAATAAAAAGGTAAAAAAAACAAACAAAAAAAAAAAACCAAACATCCTGTTTTTTTTTTTTTTTTTTATAAAGAAAATCAGAAACATTCCCCAAAACAACAACTGCATAAACTTTAGTGTTTTCTATAAAATGATGAAGCAGAGAGAAGAAAACCTGAGCCTTTAAGATGCACCGCCCCCTGCTGGTCACACTGACCACCTGCTGATACAGCAGCTCACCTTGGGCTGACAGTCAGGATGGACGTTTGATTTAAAAATAAACAAAAGGAAGGATTGAGACATTATCTCACACACTCAACAGAAGAACGAACAAGGAGTTCAAACAAACAGTTCAAATAGACGATAATGAAATGACTTTTGGTAAAATTAAAAACGGTGAAATATTTATAGTAAGATATTGCACAGTCCCACAAAAACAAAAACAAAAAAAAAATACATCTTCTAAAGATTCACAGTTTGATTGGTTAAGGCAGGAGTTTGTCCTGATTAGTTTTTACTTTGTTTCCTGGCTAACTCGTCACATTCAGTAGGTTTAATGTTCTCAAAGAAAAGAAAAATCACACAAACATTATTCGTTTTCTCCAAAAAGAAAAAAAATAACACTACATTTTCAGAAGGAGCTCCAACACTCTGTGGTGTGTCCCCTTTCATCCCGCTCACATACAAAACGGATCCCCGAGACACGGAAGCAAAGGATTCCCACTCTTCCAACAGTAAAGCGAGGAGGATTTATTGGACAGAAGCAGCTCAGTAAACCTGAGATAAGAAGAGGGTTTTATGACGCAGCTTTATCAGAGTAACTCTGACACGTAGGGCAGGACTGCTGGCGTGGCTACCATCCTCCCCCCCTCCTCCTCGTCTGATCCTGCCTGCGATGACCCAGCAGCAAAGCTGAGCTCCGACTGGATTCAGCACTGGGCGCGCCCACGGTCCTCACCTGGGCGGACCCGACTGCCTGAGACCGAGCCGATGCTCCCTGTGTTCCGAGACGAGGCGCGCTCGGAGCGGCTCAGTTTTTTTTTTAAAACGCTCGAGCAAAAACAGTGATGAGGATAATCAAAGTCACTGGATTTTCGACAGCCCACTGGCCAGGAGGAGTCTGAAGGGGACGGTGGACCGGGACACGGTTAGAGGCAGCCTGTGGAGTCCTACAGAGAGGGGGGGGGGGCACAGAAAACACAACAAACTTACAAAGTAGAACAATAAACTCTCCAACCTGCAGAAATAAACCACTGATTTAAGTGCAATAAAAGTCTATTAACCACGAAACAAAAGTAATTTGGGAGGTAATGGAAAAGTGCAGGAGAGCCGCTGTGGTGCAGAGATGCTATCTGTGCTGTGTGTGTGTGTGTGTGGGTGTTTCTTGTGCTTGTTTGCATTGGGTGGAGGTTTGAAGGGTGTGTGTAACACAAGGGGTCCGGGGCGGTGTGTCTGAAGGTCCCCAACGGGACCCGACTCTCCTCTCGTCTCTTTACAGTTTCCTGAAAGAATTGTGTTCTTTCTATCTGAGGAAGAGAGACCGGCCCCGCCGGGATGTGGGGCCCGAGGGGGTGGGGGTGGGGGGGAGACTTATGGCACAGCTATCAAAACACAATGACTTTAATCACGGTACAGCCCCACGAACGTTAAAACGCAGAAACACAAAACATCCTTTTTTGAACTTGGGCAGCAGACTGACCGAAGGCCCGGATGAGCTCCCTCTGCACGGCCCAGGTGACCGTCTTTATGAGGGAGGCCGACGTCAGGCCAGCGAACAGCATGTTGTAGAGGAACACCACGTAGAAGTTCCCCAGCCAGTTGTAGCGCCCAAAGTCTCCCAGCAAATCGAAGCTGGTGATTCCTGAGAGAGACGGAGACAGAAGCAGGAGAGAAAAAAAAAAAAGACCTTCAGCACATTGGTGACACGTGTCTGCACTCTTGTGGGCTCTCCGAAAACTACAAGTCAACAGGTTCTTCGGCACCTCTTCGGGTTTCACGGCTGCCAAACAGAATTCCTGCGAGCAACACGTCCCGTCAGCCAGCGTGTTTGTGTGGTTACTGACATCGTTACAAAGGATAACAAACGTGGGGGAGGTTTTTAAACACAAAAATAAAATAAAACTCTTTTCTGTTTTTTAAGAGCCTCAAGTGGTCAGATTAACTGTTGAGGCAGCTGCATCAGAAACAGTGACTCAGAAAAACTCAATCTGATAAAAAAAAATATATTAAAATGTCAGGGTTAGTGGCCGCTTTGGACCCCCTGAAAATAAAAATGAGCCGGTTCAACTCCGTGTGCTCCGCTGAGGCAGCCTAATTTATTTATGGCCCTCCACTTCAGCAGCACGGCTGGCATGCAGGTAAGATAACACAGGAGGGAACCGGGCCACGACCCTTCAAAATAAAAACTCATTTAATGTCAGCAGCTAAATAACTGCTTCGGCGAACTAAAGCTTTGATCAGCTGCGCCTTATAGGAATTTTTAGGTTTTTAAATTGTCTACGTCTACAAATTAAGGCTGGCAGTGACTTTTTTTCCCCCGACACAACATCAACCTCCTGGAAGGAAAATCAAGAAAAGCTTCTCTCTTTTATCGTAGTTTTTTTTGAAAGGATTCTAAAGCAGAACCTTTGGTTCTGGGTGAGCTTAGAGGGGAGAAATAAAATATATATTTATTGCTGACAAATTTGAGTTATTTGCTTTAAATGCACATTCCTAGTATCTATACTGTATAACACCATGTTATTGGTGCAGCAGTGTCCATATTTCTGCAAAACAAACAAAAAAAGGGCTTTTTTTTAGAACAATATTCATTTTTTTTTAATCCAAATTATTGACAAACCAAAAGAAAACTAAAAAAAAAAAAACTATATTAAAAAAAAGTTTCAAACCAAGATCATCTTTTTCTAAAAAATGATGGCGCTTGTTTTAGGTTTTAGGATCAAATCTTAAATTATCCCTGCATGAGTAAACGATTGTGAGAGGCCTGAATTACTGCAGGTTTGAGCTGTGGCTGCTCGGTGGGGACCAGCAGAAACACAGCAGCGGAATATTCAAAGAAACAAATTGAATGTGTGCTCAGCCCTAATAGCTGAACGGTACAAACTGAAACACTCTCAGATTGGAACAGAACAGACTCCTGGCTGTTAAGGCTGGTTAAAAGTTAAAACTTGTCGTCTGGTTCGAGTCCTTACCGAGTGTGCGTGAAAAGACCGGCAGCGCAGAGCTCAGGATGAGCAGAGAGACGCAGTTTGCGATGATCTGAAAGAAACACAGATTCAGAGGTTAACATCCTAGGAACGTCTCCGGTTTTAGCTGCATGAAGTCCAAACGGATGCAGGAGCCCACAGCGACAGACCTGGGTGAGGTTGGTGTCCTTTATACGAGGCAGGAGGCCACAGAACAGAGAGGAGCTGTAGAAACCCACCACAGAGGACACCATCAGGTAGCTGAGACTCATACTGAGGATAACACGGGAATGAGGAGGAACACAGATAATAAACTACCCAGGGATTAGATTATAATCTGTTTTTAGGGCATTCAGAGACAGACTGACATTTCAGATGTGTATCGTTTATAGAAAACTGTGCTTCAAAGGATACAGAATCAGGACCACTTGGACTGCAGCACCCAGTGAGCCAAACATGGAGAAGGAGGCCATCCCCAGGTGAGGGTCCTACAACACAAAAAAATTAAAATATAAAAAAATAAACACCAATGATCATGTTCACCGATGACCGGCTGCCGCTCAAAAACGGACCCCTTACCTCCATTCCCCTGGGCATTGCCGTGTCATCCAGCAGCAACTCCAACACATTGAAGCAGACCATCAGCACACACATCACCTGAACACACGAGCAGCGACAACATCAAGATAAATATGTGACGAAACGAGGCGTCAGAGCAGAATCTATGAACGCGTACCGTCAGTGCGAGGAGCGCGAGCATCGCCAGTGGGTAGCCCAGGTTTCGCTGCCACGGAGACGCCTTCCTACGCATCTCTGTAAGGAAAACGAGGGAGAAAAGCGACGACAGGTGAGCGTGCGCAGCAACAAGCGACTATTAGCGCTGCAGGGGGAAGCTGCCTCGGCCTCGTCTTACCCAGAGCGACACGCTTGCTCCGGACTGTTTCGTACTCTTTCCTCATCGCCTCCACGTTCAGCTTGACCCAACATGCATCCTTACAGTTGAGCTTCCTGTAGAGCGAGTCTTCCTCAAACACGGTGCAGCTCAGAGTATCCTCTACATCCTCCAGCAGCTGAGCGGGACAAGACGGATCAGTGAGGAAAACACAGCTACAGCCTGACTGTTCCCTTTAGTGAGCATGATTCTAGAGATGCTGCACCAGAAGCTAAGCTGGACTGAGATCAGACAGGAAGTAGGATTTCGGAGCGTGACTTACCCTGGGTTTGACCAGCAGGCTGCCCGTAACGCTGAACATCCGAGACAACCCGAAGGGGGTGCACACTGGGGAGAGAAAACACACAGGGGGGGTTGAACGTGTCAGAGTCGGACAGCCACGTCCTTTTTAAAACAACTGGAGATGTACTAACGCAGAAGCAGCAGCACTCCGAACAGCGAGATGCCCGAGTACAGGTACGGAAGGTAATACTCCCACAGGTCTGCAGGTGGAAGAGACGACAGGAGGAAAATTAGGAAAGACTGCTTGTTAAAGGACTGTGCGGACATGGTGAGAGTGACTCACCGTAGAGGCTCTTTCGGGCGACGTTGTCGTGGAGGAGGGCTGAAGCCACCCACACGATGCCCAGCACGAGCAGAGCCAGCAGCAGCAGCAGCACGACTGCTTCGTACACTCGGGCCATCACTCCCTACGCAAAAACAAAACGAAACACAAGGTGTCTGGTGATCAGCTGTCATCTCATTATTACACCTTTTAAATCTGAAAGCAGACAGGAAACCGTTACCCTTTTAGATCCCGCAAATCCCTCGGACTCGGTGAAGAAATAGGCAAAAGGCATGAGGAAGACCAGGGACAGGTTGGAGAAGAGAAAAACGAGGTTCCACAACCCTGATGATGAAAGAAGGACAACATTTCCTCGTTAGTTTAGAGTCACAATGGAGCATTCTGGCAGTACCGCTATCAGCCACTGTGAGGCACAATGCCCACAGACAGGAGAACAGCTAAACAGCCACGAAAACAGAAAACATTTAAAAAATAAACACACTACATGCCTGATTTTATTCTGGTTTTAATATCTAAATCATCAACGTCCTAAACTTAAATCGCTTCATTTAAAACTGAGCCAGAAATCTTTTATAAACAGCAACAGATCTATTTGGAGCCATTTTTTAAAGCTCCCTGTAAGGTCAAAGCTGCTCCGTCTATAATAATTATGCATTTGGACACAGGCCAGTGCACTATTGATTTGGAGTTCATCACCCACTCATGTCCCGTGTTGTTTTGTTTTTTTTCTCCTTTTTAACAGCAATCATTACTTTTAGCTGCTTGGAGCTGGCCAGCTAATAAAAAATAAAAAAAACAATTCAAAGTACCGTGGATAAGGGAGCCGTTGAGCCACTGCATGTAGTAACTCTGTGGGAAGGTGAGCAGCACCTCGTTGGACAGAATGGAGATGGGGAGAAGCAGCACGGCGCACACTGCAACGGACAGGGTGAACGTGCACAACCACAGCCTAGAAAAGCAAAACACAAATAAATAAATTATTGCCCTAATAAATCAGCCTGGGTAAAAAAAAGCTAAGGACATCGAATGCCAGCGTGAAGGGACAAAGTCCAGGATGACGGTGGAGTCGAACGAACACAGAGCGGGCAGTAAATCCAAGGTGAAATGACCTCTGATCATTATTTATGTCACGGTGACTCGTATCTGCGCAGTCGCCCAGGATGACAGCAGGTGCTGCTGGCTGGTTATTTATCAAAGGTTTTCACTTACGCAATTTTGTTGACCGTCGCATCTTCAACATCATCTGGAAGGGAGAAGAAAAACAAATAAATAAATAAATAAATAAATAAGGCAAAAAACTATGCAATCTGGTTGTCATGTCAGAGGTAAAGGAGGCCTTCAGCAGCACGGGAGTTAAAGTCTCTTCAGCTCATGGGGGGAGGGGGGGCATTTTGTTCATGCTGGATCAAGATTCCAGTTCAGTCAAATTACGCCCAAAAAGATTGGAGACGCAGAGAACAGGTCAGCATCATGCGGCGCACTGAACACAATCAGCAGCTAAAACTAAAAAAGCATTTCATTTTAGCTCAGTATGCGATCCTGTAACACCTTCCTGTGCAGGGGGGTTCTCACAGCCGTTCACCTACGAAGCTACACCTGAGGAAGAGGAACCGGTTCTTGGTGAGTGACAGCCGTGGAGGAGTTGAGCAAAAGTCGTTCGGCTGCAGGACAGAGCCGCGATGCAAAGGTTTTGTGATTCCAAAGACCCGCGTGATAAAAAAAACAGGCCTCCTTGCAGCTCCACCCCAGCCCCAAGTGGAGCAGAGGGATAACCACTCAAACGGCCCCCTTCTGCTTCCAATGAGGACGGTTCATTGGATACAATCTGAATTAAAGCTGCGAGCAGCGTTGGACGGCCCTCGCAGCTCAGCGCCGCTTCGGCCTATTGCGACCGCGGGAACCCTGGCGACCACCCTCTTCGCTCTGGCTCACTTCCCGCGCATTTCTC
>NC_051437.1:17443717-17455786 GCF_001649575.2 Kryptolebias marmoratus | reverse complement strand
AATAAGAATAAGAATAATAAGAATTCCACGAAATACAATAGGCCTTCGCAGCGCTGTCGCTGCTCGGGCCTAATAATAAGAATTCCACGAAATACAATAGGCCTTCGCAGCGCTGTCGCTGCTCGGGCCTAATTAAATCGGCTCAGTGGCGCTGCAGAGTTCTTACATTTCAATACGGTGCCGACCAGATCACTTTTAAATACTGCTCCTGTTCTGAAAAATGCCACTTACAGACTTTTTTATTTTGCTCGGCGAGTTTATGAAGTGAGGTTCTGTGTAAACAATATTTTACCTGCAGCAGATGGCTTTTAGAAGGAGCTCAGTTTGGAGAAATAAAGATTTGTTCGGACGTTACTGACCAGCTAACAGCTAGTTTGGACGCGGCCATCTTAAAACAGCTACATGGCAGTTCATGTCCGATGTAGTGGATCGGTGGTCAGCGCCGCGGTCTGGTAACCCTGCGGCAGGAAGGGCATCGGGCGTAAAACAATCGCCAAATCGTTGACGCGAGTGTGCTCACTGTGGTGAACTCCTGAAGACGGGAGCAGCCGAAAGAACTTACTCACACTGGGTGTTAGAATAAATTTGAAGCAGCAGCAGCTAAGCAAGCTGCAGCACTTCCTGCGCAGCCTGGGGGCACTTCCTGCAGGAGTGTAAGATTTCTGCCACATAAAGAACCATGTAATGGCACACTGACAGTGAAATGGAGGTTTAAAAACGGTGTTTGCGTGAGCTGCTTTGACGTTACTTGAGATCAGTTTCACGCCGGTGGCAATCCACTGTTTCTTGGCCCCTGCATGTTGTCATCTACAACATGTAAGATATTAATTATTCATAACCTTTCCACGGATCCCCACTGAAGAACATCAGATCCACAGGTGGCTGCACATAAAATACAACATTTCTCCCCTTTATCTCCGGACATTTCCAGCTAAGATCCAAGGCCCTTCTGCTCAAAGATAAGACCGCTAACAGATAACGAAGAGAAATGAAAAGGGAGTTTTAACTCAAACAGAACAGGGAGTCCCTGCCTAGAAAGTGTTGCCAACAAACTCAGCAGAAAGGAATTCCAAAGCCTGGACGTAACCGGTACGGCTGTCAACACTGTTGGGTTTATCCCCTCGAGGCAATTCTCTGAAAGCCTTTTTCCGTGGGAGGACACGCAGGTCCCTTTAAACTCACCTGTGACAAACTCGGCAGCCTTCTTGAAGTGGGTGAGGATGAGGTAGCACACCATGTAAAGACACGTGAACAGGAGCACGCAGATCTGCACGAGAGACACACAGAGAGAGAGACATTTGTCATTTCTGAACGCAGTCAGCCGTGGGTCGCATTTAACCCAACAGTTGGAGAACGGTCAGCGCTCAGTCCTGCTTACTGCCGCTGACGGACACTTTTATTCACTCAGTGGGGCTCAAATCTCTGATTTGTGGAGTCAAATAGATTTTAAAATAAAAGGGGTACAAGCTAGAAGCGTTTACCGTGTCACCTCAGTTAATAAGACAGATGGGATTCAAAGCTTGCCTCTTTTTTACAAAAACAGAAATTGGGGTCACGGCGCCCGCTTTCTGAGACAGATTAAGGGGTGTCAACCAGACAGATTAATCTGAGTGAGCCTCAGCATCAGACTATATGCTGATATTACAGTAATTTAGGTTAAACCTACAGATGGCAATCTGTTGTCTGACAAAGCTCTTTGAGCATCAGCCAGCTTTTATAAAACAGTGGATTTAAAGGAAAGTGCAAAACAAACCTAACCTTGTCCCCCCCCCCCAAGATAAACCGCCTTGCAGTAAATCTGTCGCCCGTTTAACCTGTGTACCAACGTGTTGTAACGTCACGGCTGGATGAGAACGTCTCTGCAGACGGATCTCAGAGGAGCTGAATCCACACGTTGGTCCCCGAGGTAACGACAGCAACAAACAAGGACGCGCTCCAAACACAAAGGTGCTTAAATAGGTGCTAAAATGAAGTCGCCGTGCAAGTTCTGTTTAATAGCCGAGCCGTTTGCACGCAGTTCTCCAAAAACACAGGCCCAGGGAAGAGCAGAAGTGGTGATGTTGACATTAAACTGAATAAGAACCGGATTCCAGCTGTGTTTGAACAAACAGCAGAAATACTCCTTTTGTTTCATGGGTTCTTTTAATATTCCTTGACAACAACACGTCCTTGGCCAAGTTCCAAAGCTTCAGTTTGGTTCGACAACATTTAGTAAGAAATGTGCATCGATGGAAAGGTTCCTGAAATCAGCATCTGACCGTTCGAGCAGTAACACATGAGCTGCTCCGCGTCAGCAATAAAAGGCCCATACACAAAAATTAAAATGGCTCAACAGCGCCGTCTCGTTCAGCAGCATTAATCCAACAAAAGGACCAGCAGGAGTAAAGGATGGGTATAAGGTGAGGAATAAGAGGACAGCCCTTCAGTCCACGTTTGTTCATATTAATATATTTACATATTCAACATCAGAAAACTGGCATTTCCTCCAAAACGGAATCATGCTGCTCAGTTTTCTCTCTGTGCCGCAGAAAATCTGCAAATATTCTTCTACGGATTATTAAACAGAAACTATCTGCACGAATAAAGCCCCTCCAAAAAAACCTAATTAATTAAACGCACCTAAAAATGAGTCGGTGTAGTGTTTCATCTGAAATAACCAGTGAAACAACAGATTTTTTAATTGCTCACACATGGACATATTAAAGTGTCCTGCTGTGTGTCCAGTGTCTCGATCCGTCCTCAGGGTGCAGGCTGAAGGCGTGCACTCAGCACCGTGGAAATCATCCCACCTGGGCAGATTCTTCCTCTTGATTATGCGTTTAATTTGCCAGATGCCGTCAGCAAAGATGTTAGAAAATGACGAAGCCAAGACAGACATCTGGCAGCAATTTAAGTGGATGTTTTTTTTATTTTATTTTCCTGCGCAGCCCAGATTTTTTAGAAACAAACAGCGTGCACGCACGAGGAACGCCTGAAAAAGCCACTTAAATCCAGGGCGTGACTGCAAAACAAAAAAAAGAAAATCAGAATCACATCTCCGTAAACTGCTCAATAAAAGAAAAGAAAAGAAAGCACAATCATGTCATACTTTAACTCGAACATCTTCAGCTCTTTTATCGTGGCTTTCTGGCTTTCGCAGCACTAACAAAGCGAGGACACATCTTTTTCCGAAGCCTTTTGTCTCTGCGGACATGACTTTCCTGTCCCTTTGTGTTCCGTCGGTCCTTTGCGACAGGCCTGACAGATGAAGGCAGGTCGGTTAGCTTCGTGCTGCTCGTTGCTGCGGGTGGATCTGTGGACATCCGGTATTTGAAACATGCTTTGTCTCAGAGACATTCCAGGTGGTGTCACTCACTCGTTCGCGCTGAGGAATGCTTCCCACCTTCGGTTCAAACCACAGCCACCACAGTTTATTCATTTCAACCGAGCGCAAATGATAAATTCAGTGGTTTTCTTCTTTGTCCCCCCCCAAACTCTCGTCTTTTTCCTGTAGGCTCTCCTCCCAGAAAACCGTGCACGCAAGTAGTTTGGAGCGAGCCGTCTGCTTTGAGTTAGGCTTTAATGGCTGCAATGTGGCTATTTAACACATTTCATGCGGACAAAAGTTGCGACACGTTAATTGTATTTGACACGTCGCCGGATCCTAGGTCAGCGTCTGCTTTACGATTTGACGTTTCCTTCAGAAGGGTGTATCGGTTTGATCTGATCAGACTTTGAAAAGAGCATGTGGATGACATTTAGTTTTTTTTAGTCAAGAACCAAACTTTTTATTTACTTATTCTAACCTGCTGCCTTTAGTCTAACAAAAACTCAAAAATGTACCATATTTTCCCGAATATAAGGCAAACTTAAAGGCCTTCAATTTTCTCAAAACAACGACAGTGAGCCTTATAATCCAGAGTGCCTTATATATGCGCTTTGTAGCGTTGCGCAGAGCTCAGCGAGCGGTTGAGGCATTTGTACTTGACGCTAACATCGGTTCAGTACGGCAGCGAGCGTTTCAAAAAGGGGACGGCCTCCGGGACGATTCTGCAGAACGTTCAGCATCATAACGTAAGCCTGTCAATCCTAGACCTGGTCTAATGTCATTAGGTGCTGCTAAGCTGGACACCTGAGGCTCGCCAGCGGCTAATAGCATTAGACCCGAAGGTGAGAGGGTCAATACACGCTGAGGGGGTGGGTCTTACGCGCTGCTTGGGTAAAGCTGATGACGTGGACGAAAACACGCCTTTTACTCTAAAGCACTTTGTTGTTGTTTTTTTTTTACCTTATTAATCTTTGCCACCGATGTTTCGTGAAAACAACAGAGGCCACCGACAGCCCTTAAAGCCCAAACATGTAAGTGATTAACGTTTAAAACATGCCGGAGCATTCACCGGCTGTCGGTGGGTTTTTTACTGCGGGGAGCAGGAGCTCCGCTCATCAAATCCGTCCGTCCCCGTAGTGAAGCCATCGACTGAGCGAAGGCATCGAAGGGCCACGCCACCGAAAGCAGAAATGTGTTGAAGCAGCCCAAACGCAACGCAGCCTGAGCCGATGAGGCAAGAGGCTGTGCCGCCATCTTGGTAGGCGCTACATGGGTGAGGCGCAACAGCAGACCGTGGATTTCTGAGGTCCCCAGTCCAGCGGGCCGAAGGCTAATCTAATGAACAAACAAACGTGAATACCTGAATCTATCAGCTCTGACATCATCTACAAAACCTGCTGAGTCAGCAGAAGGCTTCATCTGCTTGGCAACATCCAGCTTTCATACAGATTCCTTCAGAAGAATATATTTACAAGCAAACCTATGAGATGATTTCTTCAGGATGCTGAAGTGGGAGCAAATATTTTACAACATCAACTCTTGGGGTTTAAAGGAAAAACACAAGATTTAGAGATATATCTGTCTTCTCCTTCTCCTCGAAACACACCTAACAAATGAAGGTTCAGACAGAGTTTAGTGGAAAACTGGCCACAGGCTTTGCTGTAAACTGGTAAAAAAAAATAAAACAAAGTACATGTTTTAACTTGTTTTAAATCTCCTTCACAAAACCCTACTTTTGCCTCAAGTGTTTCAGGTTGTTTTGTTTTTTGTTCTTTTGTTTGAGACATTAAACCCTGCAGTTAAGCTTGACCTCATTGATTTAAGGAGGAAACCCGAAAAAAAAATTGCAAGTTAGCACAAATGTTTCAATCATGAAGCAGAAAAAACCCCAAAGTCCTCCATTAGGTCACATGAGAGGAGAGACCTGGATGTTCTGTTCGGGGGTTAAAGATCAGAGGTTGTCTTTTTGTTTTTTTTTCTTTTCGCCTTGTTGTAAGTCAGCAGATCTGATTCTGCGGAGTCTGAAGTTCAACACGTACGAGTTTCTTTCAACCAAACTGAGTCCGAGAGCAGCGCGGGTTCAATTAAATGTAACAAAACCCCCGGAACATTTTAACATTTTAACTCCCTGATGTCCTGCAGCGCGGAAAAGAAAGCGTCAATTGAACGTGCTGTCGCGTTATTTAGCGTCCCAGTGTGAAACTTTACACGGAACGAGGCAGGAGCTCCGTAACTAGGTAACGCGTTAGCTCGGTGTTTGTAACGGCTGCCTCTTTAAGTTACTTACTATCGTCTCCCGGACGCGGTTGTGGAAAAGTTGCTCCCTCACCGACACGTCGTCCGCTTCCATTATCCAAAACCATTACCGGCCTTTTCTTAAACAAAAAAAAGGAAAAGAAAAAGAAAGAAAGAAAAGCGGGTAGTGGGTTCGGTTAAAGGCTCAGGACACGGCGCATCTCCTCTCCGCCGAGTTTTAAACGGCTAACCTGCAGCAGCCGCCGCCGCTGCTCTGGTGAAGAGCCAGGGCGAAGGGGGCGGGGTTCGTTCCAGGGGAGGGGCTTGGTAGAAGGAGCTGCGGGGGGAGGTCCGAGAGCGCTCGAGACAGCTGTCAATCATCATTCAAACGGTCGTTTTATCTTTACGCGCTGGTGACGTTTTTTTCCTAAAACCAGAAAACGAGTCCCGTATGTTACTTATGCGTCCTGATTTTCAGCGCCACCACAATGAGGAGGAAATTATTGCTTATTGCTTACATTTTATTTTAGTTCCCACACTGGTGTCACAAAGAACATTAACGTTGGAGACGTTTTAAAGGGATAGTCTGGTCATTTTTGAATGATGCTCTGTCTTATCTCCCATCAGTCACAAAGTAAAGGCTCTGGCACACTCCATGAGACGTCAGGAAGTCGGTTCGCGCTCATGCGGTGGCGAGACGTTCATTTCTGCACACACGCTGCAAAATGGCTCAATTAAAGCTCACGGCCTTTCTGCATAAATAAACACCCCAGCAACAACCTCTGACCAATCACACGACGCTCGGCGCAAACCCCTGTGAGAAACTTTTCGGCCCAAAGTCACGAAGCGGCGGACGGAGCTGCTACGAGAACAAAATGACGCAAACCACCAGTGTGAACGAATAATGAAACCTCTGCACTAATGCGTGACACTATTTGTTTATTTTGTCAACGTTTTCTCAGCTGAGCAGCGTTTGTGTTACTATATGTTGAATGTGGACGTCCTGAGGCTGCTGAATGAATCAGTTCACCTGATCGTCACGTGTAGTCCATCCAAAAGCGCCACTGGGGACCGTCTATGTCAGAGCTATTTAAGGTTTAATGTTAGCCAATGCAGCGTTCTTTCACATCGGCGTGTCATTTTTCAAAGAGAGACGCTTCATAAACCTGGAAAACAATTTAAAAAGAAACTGTCCCTTGTTTGGCTCGCCATTAGCCTGGTCTGAACAAAGACTTCTGCCATTTTCTTTACACTTCTTGCTCTCTGACTGATGCCATGGTTGATAAGAAACTAATTATCAATAACTATTTGACAGAACATCACTTCAAAAATGACCAGACTATCCTTTTAAAATGCTTTACACCTGGTGATTTTCCTGCTGTCTTCACGATGAGCTCCTGTGATGTGAACCAATTCAACACCTAGAAAAACATGAAATGTACCTGTGACATTTTTAGTCTTTTTTTTTTTACCTGAGCCTGTTTTAGATTCAACTTCAGGGTTATGTTCCTGTGTCTAGTTGTACTGCAATACATGTGGACAGTGCTCACATTTGATGCTTAGAGGAGTCTTTAAGACATATACAAGAATAGAACAGGATAGAAACACGCAAGAAAAAATAGTTTGTAAGAACAGGCATCATATAAAATGGTACACAATAAAATAACAACACAAAAATGCAAAAAAAAAAGAATGTTAATGAAAACAACACACAAAATGAACAATTGCTTTATTTTTGTACACTTAAGTAAAGCTTGTTAGCAAGATGTGCCTTAAAGTAAATATTTGACCTTTTTTTTAACTTTTTAAATCTATTTTGTTATTGCGAGATCACCTCTCTGGCATAGCTTTGAGAATCTTGATTAAAAAAAGCCATGCAGACATTATTTTCTTATTCTATCATTTTAGATGATCAAAGTTTAGGCATAAATGCACTTTGCGTGTTGGAACTGCGGGGCAATTTCATTGTCATAATCCAAAGTCCAACTGTTGCGACAGCATGCTCCGGCTTCAGCTGCGGAAAGCACTAGAAAGGATTTCTCAGGATAAGGATTAAAAATTCAGAACTAAGTAAGTAACTCGGCCTTTCTTACTAACCAAATAAAGGGTGTAGCAAATGGCCTTAGTATAAGTGAAAAAAAGAAAAACAAAGTTTGGTGCAACCTCATCGCCATTTTGGACTCTTTAAGTATCGTCCACGCCTTTTTTTCCGAAGAATTAGTCCAGTTAGGCTGTAGCGCCTGTCACGAGCTAAAATAAATCCTTCTTACATAACTTATTATTTTAAAACCAGGAAAATAAATCCATTTGAGTGTCCTGGCAAAATAAAAAGTTAACACAATATGGAGGAATCGCCCCATGTGGCTGAGTTTTGTCCTGTAATTTGATATATTTAGAAAGGAGCTGAGAAGGAGAAGACTCAAGCAGTCAAACACACCTGTTTCCAGCTAAGGTATCTTAAGATTCAAAGGGTAATTTTTGCGTTAACTGGTTGCAGGCGCAAGCTAAAGATGGCTGCACTCCTGTTCTGATCCACTGAGGTCCACAGCATGGTGAAAAGGGTTCTGGTAGCCTACTTCCTGTGGGCTGTAGGTGGACCTCTGGGCCTTCACCACCTCTATTTAGGAAGAGACAGCCACGCTCTGCTCTGGATGCTCACTCTGGGAGGTTTTGGGCTGGGCTGGGTCAGAGAGGTCGTTCGTATTCCCGCGTACGTGACTGAGGCCAACCGGCACGCGGCGACAGAAGGGAAGCATCGCGGCGCGGCCCCCCCGCCCGCCAGCCCCGTCAGGTTCGCCGGCCAGGTGTGTGTTGGGATCTACTTCGGCACGGTGGCTCTCATCGGCCTCAGCTCCCTTCACTTCTTCTACCTGATCGTTCTGCCCTTGAGCGTGGGCGCCGGGGTGCACCTGGTGTCCAACGTCGGCCCGCAGACGTCGGACCTCCACAAGACGCTGACGGCCTGTCTCGTGACGTCGCCGATCTTCTACGGCAGCGCCCTGTCGCCTCTTCCCATCAGCCTGGCTGCCAGCGTCACTGCCGCGCAGCACCGCAGGTTCAAGCCCCCGAGAGCACCCGGCAGCCAACAGAAGCTAGGTGAGTCGACCTTTCCGTTCTTTTCATTTGCTTCTTTTCCAACATGTCCATGACGCCGTCTTTTACAGACACTGATAAACCAGTTTGTACCGTTTCATCAACAAAAGAAAAACCCCACAGTGGCCACTGAAATCATTATTTAAACAAAAAAAAGGATGGTACTGCTAGAAAAGATTGAAACTAATTTGACCATGTGAAACTAAGACGTGTCCCAAATCAGCATCACAGGTTCTTCAATCCTGTAATCTGTCAGCCTGCCTGTTTAAAGGGGCGAAAGGTAGTCACAGGGCTGTTTGGTATCATGGTGTGTACCACACTGATCATAGAGCACATGAAGCTAAGGAGACAGTTGTCTTGGAAGCTTAGAAAAAAACAATTATTGAGCAGTAAGTTAAAGGTACAGACTTTAAGACCATCTCTGAGCAGCTTGATATTCCCGCTGCTCAGGTTATTCAGACAGGACTGAAGACGACCCTCCAGGACATGGCCGCAAGAGGACAACTGATGACAAACTGAGGAGAAAGATAATAAGAACGGTCACCGAAGAGCCCAGAACAACTTCCAAAAGTGATTAGAGGTGAACTCTGAGGTCAAGGTTCATCATTGTCAAGGAGGAAGCAAATCCTAACAAAACTGGGACTGGAATTTGCCAAAATGCTCACAGACAAGCAACAAATACCCTGGGAGACAGTCCTTTGGAGACATGAGACAAATCTGGAGCTTTTTGGCAACAAGTCCCAACAGCTAATTGTTCACTGAGCCAAAAAAAAAGAAAAAAAAAACATACAAAGAAAAGAACAGTGAGACACAGAGGAGGCGCTGCCGTGATCTGGGGTGGCTTTGCTGCGTCCTAAATCTGAAGACTATGAAAACTTTCTGGAGCAAAAGGTGCTGCCCAGTGGTCTCGGTCGCAGGTCATGTGTCCCCCAGCATGATACTGACCCAAAACACTAAAGAACGAGCCAGAACAAAATATTGGCCTTCTGAGACCTGATCGAACATCGGTGGAAGGAGCTGAAACGTGAAGACACCCTCAAAACCTGGGATGAGGAGTGGACCAAGAGACCTGAGGACAGGCGCAGAAGTCTCACAGAGGGACAGAGGTTGCTTGATTGATTGTTTGCCAAAGTCAGTTCCTTTAGATTGTTTTTGTGTTTTTACTTTTATCAGTTTCAAGATATTTCAGTGACCTTTGTGGGTTTCTTCCTATCTTTAACTGAAGGGTACGGATGTGTCCACGTCCGAAGGGTTTAAGACCTCACTCTGCAGCTTTCTCCCCTTTTTTTTTCTCTTCCTCCAGGTCCCCGGCTGTATCGCCTCAGTCTGGCCTGGCTGGCGTTCTCCGCTCCGTTAGGTTACTGCATTTTCCACAACACCACGGCCACCTTGTACTACCTGTCTGACTCCATAGCCGCGCTTCTGGACATCTTCTGGTTCCTGCCGTGGCTCAGGGGCGCGCTGGAGTACGCGCTCCTGATGCCGTACCGCGTCCTGTGCGCTCTCACCGGGGGAGGCTACCACGAGGAGGCTTGGCGGAAGGTCCTGGAGATCCTGCTGAAGGAGTACACGCAGAGGGAGAAGGAGGCGCTGCAGGTGAGCGGGCTGCGGGATCCCGTCGGGCTGCGTTGTATTTTCTTAAGACGCTTTTCGTAACCGTCCCCCCTCCTGCGTGTTTCCCACCCTCAGGTGCTGGCGCTGGAGGCGGACGCGTCCGTTGAGGAGATAACCCGAAGCTACAGGGAGCTGGCCAAGACGTGGCACCCAGACCACAATCCCAGCAAGGACGCCGAGCAAACGTTCATGAAGGTCCAGCAGGCGTACGAGGTCCTGCTGCGGCGGCACAAGCCCCATCGCTTCAAATAGGGGCACTGCGTTTCTCGCCACCCACTGACTGGCATTGATCATGATTGCTGTTTTAATTGTTTATGGGACCGTGACAAGAATACACGCACCGAGACCTACACTGCATGTTTTCCACCAGTTCCTAAATGACAACAAGGGTGCCGCCAGAAAGGTTCCACAGGGGGGGGTATCTGGATGTCCTCTCTTCACAACAGAAACTGGAGCATTCCTTGAGCGAATGCATCCAACGTTTAAATAAAGCTCTTGTGCGGTTTGTTCGTGCTCCAAGTATGTGTTAGGGATGAGTCTCAGCTACTACCACACCAAATCTTAGCTCGGTGTCTGTAAAACCGACTGAATCGTAGCCATTTTTGTGTTTTGGTAATATCACAGGCCTGTGGCGGCCATCTTGAATTGGATTGACACCAAAAGTTAAATGGTTGTAAACGAGCATCCAGTGGTTCGTTCCTGAGAGATTCATTGAAATCTGTCCAGTTGTTCGTTGAATATTTTGCTAACAGACACAACAGTTTTAAGCAAAGCGACCACCCTCTGACTACGGGTTGGGGACGACTCTCAGCTACTACCACACCAAACTGAGCGAGTTGTAGCCATTTTGTGTGTGTTGCAAAGATTGATTAGCCGCGGCGGCCATCTTGAAGCTCCAAAAGTTGATCAGCTCCATGTGGTCGCAGTTTCATTAAAATTCGTCCACTGGTTGGTGAGATACTTTCCTAACAGACATTTTTCTCATGAAATATGATTTTTTTCCAGCTTTCTGGTCGGCTCAAAAAGCAGTTTGCTGCCCCCTTGTGGTCTTACAAATGTAGTCAAATAACCCATTTTATCTGTATTTTCCTCTTAAATTCACATTTGCTCGCTCGTCGTCATGTTGTTTATGTCTATATTTTTGTTTGTCAATAAAAACCTGGTTGATACTTCAGGAAAAAAAAAATGCACACATGATGAGAAATAAAGGCCCGGGTGGGTTCGGGCACGTTTCCCCAGCGCGCAGCACCGCGTCCCGGGTTCTGTTCGTGTTCCCGAAACAAACAAAAACAAACAAAAACAAAAAACACAAACAAACAAACCCACAGTCCAGCGCGCGCATCGATGCGTTCGACAATCCTCGGATCAGCCAGCTCTGTCTGTAGCCCAGCATGGGCCCGGAAGTTGTTTGGGATTCAGGTGGGAAAAAAAAAGAGAGACAGAAAAAAAAAAAAAAAAATTCCCAGAGATGCTGCCGTCGCTTGGTGGTGGAGGAGGTGGGGAGGAAACAAACTGCCTCCCAGACGGACCAGGTGAGCGGGGCTCCGTCAGGTGGTGCCAGGCGCGCGCGTCATTACCATTCTTCTTCTTCTTTCTTTATTTCTTTATTTTTTTTATTTTTTTTATTTTTTTCCCAATAGTTGGTCTGGCTGAATGCCATTTGTCGTGTGGTCGGGTGCCATAGCAACGGCTGGTGGGGGGAAACATTGTGCTGCCCAGGCCGGTATTTGACGCGCTGGATGACAGCTGCGTTTCATGCGGACAAAAAACAAAAAACAAACAAAAAAAAAAACAGGACAACTCCTGCCTCGAGGACCGGA
>NC_051437.1:17423746-17443368 GCF_001649575.2 Kryptolebias marmoratus | reverse complement strand
CCCCCCCCCCCCCCCCCCCCCCCCCTCACCATCTCCCTCCAAAGTCCACCGCTGCCATCCGATTGAGCATGAAGGTGCAGCCTTGTCGCACATCTTTGTCTCCGAACAGCTCCGTCGGCGCTCGCGCTCAATAATAATAATAATAATTTAAAAAAAAACCAACAAAACATCCCACCCGGGGCGGGAAACCATGTCCGAGGACGACGTAAGTCTGCGCGGCGGCGCGGTCTGGGGCTGCTCGGGGTGTCTACACCATGTCTCGTTCTGCTGTTGAATAACTGCTTTTTTATGTAACCTTTAATAAACGCCTCTCGTTGTTAATTATCAGCCTTAAATTACATAAACCCAAAGCACGAGCCAGCAGTAATTACAGCCTATGTGCGATTATAATTCAGTGCGTGATGCTGGAATATAACATATTCTACTAAAAAGTCTCTAAACGAGTCCATATTTGGGGTCGTGTTGGGCTGGAGTGTCTATATATTTTAAAGGGATTCCAGGTAAAGCAGTGAAGTTTCAACTCCTCCTTCAACCCCTGAGGCCACTATATAAACCTCTCCGATTCATTTCTGACACAGTGGAGACAAACTTTACAACACACAGAAACAGACAGACACAGCTCAAGTTTGGGTTTTTTATTTTTTTAAATTCTTTCAATTCTTTAGGATCAGTTTATTTAACTTTTATTGCACGCTCAGAGCACCTCTGCCCTGTTCTTGTCGCAGCCATAAGTGCATTTCACTGAAATACTTCTACAGGTATATGTGCTCTATTTTTATTTTTATTTTTAAATTGTTTGGAAGTGCACTTTACTGACTTGCCACTGCAGACGCATATATGATGTTAGGTTTGTGTCTCCGCAGGCGTCTGGTGAGAGAATGAGTGCCGACGACTGCGGTGGACGCTCACACGCACAGGGTAAGTCGGCGCCGGCTCGGTCAGTTGTGTAAAGTGGAAATTTACACAACTCTGACAATTTCTTTTGGGGATAGTTCGCTGCCGTCACATTCTACACGGTGTCCCAACTTTTCTGTCATTGGGGGCTGTGTAAGGATGCTGTTTGGGGGGAACTTTTTACTTCAGCAGGACTTTTGGTGTGTTTGTGTGCTTCAGGCAGTGGAGGAGAATCGTCAGCAGAGCAGGATTTTTATGGCAGGCTGCAGGGCCCCTCCGCAAGAACTCCCAACAGCCAGCAGTCGTCACCACGCCGCTCCCTGAGTGGTCAGCGGCTATTCCTTCTCTTAATCCTGTGTCTACGTGACTTATCGACTGCGCCGCACGTCGAGGTAACCGTGTCTTTCATGTCCCCCCTTCCTCCCCGACCTACACAGTGAACTCCATCAAGGTGGAGCTGTGCAGCGATGACGAGTCGCCGGGCGCGCCGCAGCCGGACAGCAAGGAGGCCGTGGGAGCCGAGGGTCTGAAGGGCGACCCCATGGAAGAAGGCGGCGCGGCGCCCTCCGGGGCCGGGAGGGACGGAGGGAGCATGTACGGCGAGCCGACCGGCCCCAACTCCGCCTCGCCGGGCCCCATCCGGCTGCCCAACGGCAAGCTTCAGTGCGAGGTGTGTGGCATGGTCTGCATCGGACCCAACGTGCTGATGGTCCACAAGCGGAGCCACACGGGTGAGGCGAGGAGCCGGCGCAAGCGACGCTCCGGGCACGCAATACGCATGGCGCTTGTCTTGACCTGACTTTAGCCTCCCCTCTCTTCCCCCGTCTGTCTGCCTTTGCGACTGTAGGCGAGCGTCCCTTTCAGTGTAACCAGTGCGGGGCCTCCTTCACCCAGAAGGGGAACTTGTTGCGCCACATCAAGCTGCATTCGGGCGAGAAGCCTTTCAAGTGTCCCATCTGCAACTACGCCTGCCGCCGGAGAGACGCCCTCGCTGGCCATCTACGCACGCACGCAGGTAACTCTGTAAAGCTCCCAGACAGCCGAAAAGCCGTCAACTGCAGGCCTTTAAACCTAATGACCGTCAAGTGCTGCATCCATATGCAACGATCTTGATGCTCGACTGGCTGACACTCGAAAAGTAGGAGCCACAATCAGCCCTGAGCTGATTGCTTTCTGAGCTTTAAGTGCAGCATGACAGCACCTAATACATCAAACAGTCGCTGAAGAGATCCTTCAAGCAGGGATCTGCGGAGCTGCTGAACTTAATGGATCGTTGTCGCAAAACAGAACGAGACACCCATCAGAGAAGAGCGGGGAGTCGAAAAAGAACGGTCCGTTTTTTTTTTTTCGTTTTTTCTTTCTTTTTTCTTTCTTTTGTTCTTTGAAGCTTTGAAGAGGAAGTAGGTCCTTGTCATGAGAATTTTCTGAAGCAAAAACAAAAAATGACAAAATATGACATTTAGATTGTAAAAACAGGAAATCCTGCGAGGGTGCTTTCAATCGTTGAGCCCACAACAGGTGCTCGGTACGGTACAGCAGGTCGTGGGGTGGATGACTTTGGGTCGAGGAAGGTTCTTTTTCAGAGAAACGATCGCTACGAGAGGGATTTCAGCGAAATGACGTCAGTCTTTCCGACTGCGCACTTAGCTGGAACATTGCGGTGCAGATTTAGGCGGGGTTCCATCACCTTCAGGCGACGAAGATCGATTTCAGGAATCCATAATCAAAGGGAAAATCCATTATCTCAAACCTATTCGATAGAACATGGTTTAAAAAGTCCCCCTCCGATAAACAAATAAACAACACTGGTTGGCAAGAATAAACTCTCTTTTTAGTGTTCATGCCTCGTGTCAGATAGGGCGAACCCAGTTCTCCCCCTTCCAAAGAAACAGATTAAACATGGTTTTATGAATTTCAGTTTCTTCTCCGACGGTGGGAAAACCTTTCAAGTGCAGCTACTGTAACCGCAGCTACAAACAGCACAGCACGCTGGAGGAGCATCTGGAGCGCTGCCATAGTTATCTGAAGACTCTGGACCCCCAGGCTGCCGTCAACGCGCACACGCACACGGCACAGGGTAAAACCCAGGAGTCCGCCGCGCTTCAACGCTTGAAACCCAGCCGTCGGCCAAGTTAACGCTGATCGACTGTCTTGTCTGTGTGTGTGTGTGTGTGTGTGCAGGTGAGGAGTCGGCAAATATGGAGGCAGCTGCTAAACCCCTACTGCAGCCGTCCAATGAGAAAATCCAGTGCGTGGACAGACTGTCTATTAGCATAACCAAACGCAAGAGGTCGACCCCGCAGAAGTTTTTGGGTGAGTTTTTGCGCCAGCCGAAATGATGTCACTCTCCAATTGTTTTGTTTCGTTTTCAGCGTGTGGTTGTAATAAAGGAACTCATTGCAAAGCCTGGTTAAAACTAACAGATAAACTAAGGAGATCGATGTTTTATGTGTGCTCAAATTTCAAATTTTTAGGGAAACTTTGTGCCCAGATGCTTTTGTTTGCCTACAAAAACAGCTGAAGTGCTGGAGGAGCCGTTAGCAGCAGGTTTCCTCTTTTTCCTTTTCTCCTCGACTCCACGCTGGTCCCATTCCGCCATATTTGTTTGCCCACACAGGCTGCAGTCAAGTGTCCTCTCGGTTTTCGGTGATTTCAGCCGAGTGGTTTTGTTTACATTGATTGCATACCCACGTTTCAGAATTTACGTATCAGTACATCTGGGCCCTTACCGGAGTAAACCGTTTCAAACTGTCACCATTTGATCTCGTTCAGGGTAAACTTTTTATGTTTGATTTTTATAGTTCGCAGTGACCAGTTTTAGTTCATTCTCTGGCAACTTCAAAAGGTCGGAGCTGCAGCTTTAAATGTGACTTATTGTGACCTGTCCTCTTTGCAGGAGAAAAGCACATGCACCTTGATCCACCAGAAGCACCTTACGAACTGTCCTCGGGTTCTGAAAAGGAAGCGGACCTCATGAGCGCCCACTCTGCCGGCTCACACTTCCACTATGCCAGGGGAAAAGCCGAGAACCTCGAGTCGCCCGCGCTGTCTCAGCTCCACGCCGGCTTCGTGGCGGAGCTCCGCACAGTGGTGGGCTCCATCAACAGCAACATGACCCCTCAGGGCCCCCGAGCCCATGGCGTCGGCGGGCTGGCGGCGATGTCCCTCGGCCTGCCGGGGCGGGAGGCCGGCGAAGGCCGCGACGACCAGCGCTCGGCCCACAGCCACACCGCTTCACCCAACGGCTGCCCCGACTCTACGGACACAGAGAGCACGGCGGAAGACCAGAGCACAAGGGCTACAGCCCCCACAAGTACCTCCAACAACCACCACCTCCACTACCTGACCCCCGCACTGCCCCGCGGCCATCCCACCTCCAGCCCCAGCCAAGCCAAAAACTTGGACGCAGAGTGGGACAGAGGGGGTACGGTACGCCCCGCCGTAGTAAAGAGGCACCCGGGCTCGCCTCTTTCTTCCAGGAACAATCTGCAGGTGTTAGACAGGGCCGGCAGACCCCTGCGCTCCTTCTACTGCCGCCACTGCTGCATCCTCTTTCTGGACCACGTCATGTTCACCATCCACATGGGCTGCCATGGCTTCCGCCAGCCGTTCGAGTGCAACATCTGCGGCCACCCCAGCCAGGACCGCTACGAGTTCTCGTCCCACATCAGCCGCGGGGAGCATCAGGTGGGCTGAGGCCCGGGGCGGAGGGGAGTTGGCGACTGCCGCTCTGCTCCGCGCGCCCGCCGGCTCGTGTTCTGTTCTGCACCAGATCGGCCGCTTTAAATCCTGATTGTAAGAGGAGCTGGAATTTTTTGGGGGGTTTACTGTGACAACACAAGCAGGCGTGCACCGGTTAGCGATTAGCGGAGTCGTCAAATTAAATTCTACAGCTGATTGCACTCCCGTATCAAATTATGTGGCGAACTAGGTTTTGTCTCAGAAGTGCCTTCTGTGGGGATTTCCTCTTTACACACACACACACACACGCACACACCCACACCCACATACACAGACACACGCACAAAAAAACAAAAACCAGGGGAGTTCTGGTGCTCAAGAATCTTAACTAGCCATCTTTGTTCCATTTAGAAGACGACGCTCACACACATTTATGGAAAGTGCGTAAAAGTTTAAAAGTCATACGTGCGCCGGGTTTTGCTTGGGTATTTATTGTAACGTGTCAGGTAAGTTTAATATGCACTGGGAGCTTCGTGCCTCCGGCTGCGGGGGGGCAGCTTTTCGTCTCGGACGAAGCGCAGACGCGGATTGCCTTAACTCCTACAGCTGTAGGAAAACACATTGTTTACAGCGACGATGAAACAGGAATGGGTACTTAGGACTAGTTAGCGTTTTTTTTTGGATTCTAAAGCGAGCCCCCGGGGAGCTGGTGCAGATCAGACCATGAGTTTTGTTCTTTTTCATTTTTGTTGTCGCGCTTAAAAGAGCCTCACCGTATCGACCCAGGGTGCTCTACCTCGCTCCAGGATTGCACTTTTTAGGTTCCCTGCTTACATATGAACGTCTCTGCTGAAGCATTTCATGGGTTTACAAAAAAAAAAGAAGAACAAAACATTTCCTGTGATTGCTCTACTGCACTGAACGAATAATAGTCACAATAACTGACCGGCGTGTTTCTCAAGGAGCCGGCCTTCTGCAGTTTCTCTTCAGCGTGCTGCAGATTAAAACAAATCTTTTTTTAAATTTTTTTCCCCCCTTTTTTTGTTTTTCTTCGAGGTTGCAACTGAGATTTTAAAGCATTCCCACGATTTTTTGGCAATGATTTGAAAAGGAAGGAGCTTTGGATCTGTTCAGTTATCACTTGTGGTTATCTATTTCGTGTCGTTTGTTTCAGCCTTCGGTGTATTTAATCAGCTATATTCCAAATGTTATCCAGCATATTCCTCAAAGTCCATGAAATGTTACCTCCTGCTTCTTTATAGCACCCGAATACCTTATTGCTACCGTGTGGTGAATTATTTCATGATGTTAATATTGGGAACATGAATGAAACCAAACTCAGTATTCTTACTTATTGTGGGTTTGCTGCTTAATAGTTTATCTTGATTTCCTTTAATAGCGAGCAAAATGTACTTGAAACTGTTTGAAAAGAAAAAAAATGCACTTGGGTTTGTAAAGGCGTGTGCGTGAGTGTGTGTGTGTGTGTGTGTGTGTGTGTGTGTGTGAATGAAATGCAGCATGTGTGCTTGTCATTTTCTGCTTTTACCTGAATTGTGATTTATTTTATTTGGATTTTATTTTATCCTTTTTTTTAATTCTACGAAGTGAAAACGAGGCATGGGTTTTTATTTTTTTATTTTTTTTTTGTCTCCTTGTGCGTGGACTCGGTGTTTTAAAGATATTTTGTGAACGATGTAACACGACTGAAACACTTTACCTCAAAGTTCAAGATGTACAACTGCCTCATCAGCTCATAAAGAAGTCATGTTGCTTTCCGGGATGTTCTTGCAGTTACAAACGCGTGGCCCTTGATATTTTCGAACCTTTTTACTGTCAATAAA
Source organism: Kryptolebias marmoratus (assembly GCF_001649575.2). Classification (NCBI taxonomy): domain Eukaryota; kingdom Metazoa; phylum Chordata; class Actinopteri; order Cyprinodontiformes; family Rivulidae; genus Kryptolebias; species Kryptolebias marmoratus. Next base: position 17,436,952 of record NC_051437.1, on the reverse strand, counting down.
GTTACATTTATTGTAAAAAAAAAGAAAAAAAAAGAACTTCAATCCAACTTCAATGATAGCATCCACATGATTGTGTTTCTTCAGGGAATAGAAAACTGCCCTTATGGAGAACTGATATGGCCAAAATGAAAAGCAAATAATACATTCTGCAAAACTAGATTAGTTTAATTTTTGATTGTCTCTTTTATTCTTAGGAAATAGTATTTTAGAGGTGGGTAGCTTCATCTCTGGTAGCTGGACTGAGGAGAACAGGAAGGATAAACAAAGTATACGGCATCAAAAGCGAGTATCACTTACATAAACTGGATATCAAGTTCAGCGAGAGTAAAAAATTAATAAGAACCAGAGAGCGTAGTTGGCTATACGTGAGCCGCGTATTCACATTTAGATTTTTCACAAATTAAACTCAAAGTAGAGGGGTGTTTATCACGTCTGTGCACCCGATGTAGAGCAAACATCAATGGAAGTAAAGAGTTTTTGTTTTTGTGTTCACCAGCTACGATGATTAGTTTCAAACTTGGTCAGTATGCAGTTGAGGGACGGAGGATTAAAAGTTATCAAAACGGTGAGTTTTCGAGCATGCTGAAGGGGCGGGGCCTGGCCTCAAAGTTCGCCTTCTCGCCATAGATTTCAAAACAATACAACTTTTACATGGAAAGACCAAACTTCATAGAGTCAAATGCATCATTCTGTCTTATATGTCGTTCAGGGGAAACTTGTTTAAACAAGTGTTCATGTTAGGTTAAAACAGGACTAACTCGAAACCTCACTGCTCTTACCTCTCGTGACCTTTATGCCTGGAAGACGAAGGCTCTGTTGCGCGTTTATTTCCATCTTGGTTTCGATCGATTCCGTCTCCAGCAGTGGAAAGTCCGTTCCGGCAGAGCTTACGCTCAAATCCCAGGTGCAGATTTCAAATGCATGTGGATTCTGTGACTCAGAGGCGAAAACATGACTACGTGTGCCAGAATAATGGGATCTGATAACTATTGTCAAGGAAACTCAAAGTTAAACTGCTGTTTTTGAAGTTTTAATCCTATAATCTGACCTACTTGTAACATATCAAGTCAAACACAACCAATAAAAGCCCCTAGAGAAAGTGAAATCCCTTAAAATGGTTTAAAGCTGCATAATGTTGTTTTGTATCGTTAGGAGCAGGTGAAAAGGTTGTGCAATGTGTTTTAATTTTTACCAGTAAGGTACCCCTGCAAAGTGTCCTATATGTGCAATCAATAATCCCTTCTTTGTGTGTGTTATTACCACTGAAAGCTTCACATTTTAACCTGCAGGTCACCATTGAAGCACACGCTCCAGTCAGACCCCATCCAGTTCCACCTCTCCGAGCCTAACCATCAGTTATTTAATGAAAATGCAATGCAGCCCTATTATTCTCACTGTATCCATCATGTCTAATTAAAGTTATTCACAAGTACAAACAAATTATTTATCTAGCTATTTTAAGTTAGATTTCCGGTCAATTTTTATTAGTTTTTATCAATCTTTGCTCTCCGAGTCCGTGTTTTTGACAGCTGGTTTTGACGCTTGTTGAAGGCCTTGGATCCAATTAATTAACAGCTAACGGAAGGTTAGCTTAGCCGGTTAGCAACACATAACCTTTGCCTGATGAGCGGAGTTAAAACTTACTTTTATCAACTTTACTGCTAACAACTGCTCTGTTCGTAACTGTGGGAACTAATGTCGTGAATTTATAAGTCAGTAGAGCTATATTATGATGCGTTTCCCCGCCGCCTGCTGTGGTAGCGGTTATCAGGATGGAACCTAACCGTGTTTATGCTAACAGGAAGCTAACTGGAGAGCCATTATTTCTGCTGAACTGTTTGGAAGGACAACGTGAGTGGTCTGTGTTTTTAAATAGCTCAATTCTGTATTTATTCGACTTAAAACGAGTGAAATATTGCAGTTTCAACGTACTTTCACTAGATGGCAGCCTTTTATTGGTTTTTAAATTAGCACCGCAGACTGAACGACCGCGTGCTGACTGTGGTAGTAAATTTACAGGCAAATTTTATATATTTTTCTTTTTTTTTTTACTTTATTCCTATAGCATGACTTAGGGAAAACGTACGTGGTCTGTTGAAAATAATGAGGTAGAGGAAAAAAAGGTTTTTAATAAAAAAGGAAAAGGAGTGCACCGTGTGTGGAGCAGGAACAGGTAAGAGCACAGGGGGACACTTTTTTTCAAAATAATAAATAAATAAATAAATAAATAAATAAATAAATAAATAAATAAATAAAGGGGGGACAAAAATATTTATTCTCGTTTCTTCTCCAGGGTCTGACTGGAACATCTGAGACATCGCTTGCTGGAAGCTGAAGCCAAAGAAGGATGTGGACAAAAGTACACCACAAACAAAAGTATAAAAATAAATAAACAAACATGTCCAGACCAGAGCAGTGCAAACACAGGTGAGTGCTTGTTTGGACAAAGCTGTGCTCCAAACACCTGACTCGCACATGGCTCCCGCCACACAGTCAGTGATTAAACCCAATCTGCACTCAGACAAAACTTGTTTCAGTCCCAGAAGATTTATGGCCGAGGCCTTCTGGCTGCCTGACAGATGCGTAGCTGGTAGCTTATCAAAATCCAACTTCTACCAAGCAGACGCCTGTGTTCTGGATCATCCAGATGCCCAGAAAGCGTCGCCGTTCGCAGCCAAGACGTTCTGGGTGTGTGCAGCTGCACCCCTGGATGTGCTTACAAGATGCACATGGCGTTGATTAATCCGCTCACGGAGCCATTTTAATTACGCAAGGAATGTGTTTATTATTATCCAGCAGCCGAGAGCGAACCGAAAAACAGTCCAGCGCAATTGTCCTGCAGCGCTGTCCGCCGCGTTTCAATTCGGGGAAGTGTTACGTCCAAGCGCAATGTGAGTTTTCAGTAAATGAAACACGTATTTTCTGTTAAAACGCCTAAAGCATTAGCCAGCCAGCTCATATACGAGACATGACAATCAAACGTTATTCCTTCATGGGTGCAGGAAGGACTTTTCAGGGCAGGGGTGGGCAACCGTGGTCCTCGAGGGCCACCTTCCTCCATGTTTTACCTGTTTCTCTGCTCCAACACACCTGATTTGCATTTATTGGATTAACAGGCTTCTGCAGAACATGAAGAGGTGATTAAACCACTGAAACATGGAGGACGGTAGCCCCCGAGGACCAGGATCGCCCACCTCTGTTTAAGTGTTGTGTGGGTCAGACCCTGGAAGCAATTAGGCCTCGAAGCTCTGAGTGAGCGCATCGCGAAGGGACAAGGGTGTGAGTGGGAAAAGAAGGAAACACAAATCAAACACATGTTTTGGAAAAGCGGAGTCTGGGGTTAGTTTTTCTTATGCAAGCACTTCTCAGCGTACATGTAGGCTGGAAGAAGTGCGGCTCCTGTGGTTGGCTGTCCCCCGTGTCACTGCCTTTAAAAAAAACAAACAATTAAAAAAAAAAAAAAACACTTGCCAAGAGAAATGTCCTTTTTACGAGCTTTGGATGCCAGATGCCGGGGATAATAGATAGGGCCGCCGAGGAGAAGACGGAGAGATGTGCTCGGCCCAGCTGGCCAGCCGGCGTAGACATCAGGCTCACAAACGCACCAACGTTCGCACGCTTCCTGGGCAGGACGCCCCCGCTGTGCCGTGGAGTAAGACGTGAAGAGCTCAGCTTCAAGTAACCGTGCCACCGCCGCACACACACACACAGAAGTGTCAGACCCAAGCAGGGCGCAGATTAACACGTCCTCGTTAATCATAAACGGCGCCCCGGGCAGGGCCCTTTCTGGGGGTCATTAAGCCGCGATGATCTGTAAACAAAGGTGCCAGCAGCTCGTCTGAATGAAAAATACAGATCAGCACAAAGATGCAAACAAGCACGACTGGTAAATAAACCTTCACTTGTTGTCCAGCTCAAGGTTTTTATAGATAAATGTCCGAGTGTGACCTGTTTAAACGCTCTTCTCTCCAGATCTTGCAACAAGGCAACTCGATTATATTCAAATCCAGTCGCAGGATTAATAAAAAACCTCCGTTTGCGGCCGGCACGGTGCTTCTGGGAAACTGCCTTTTCAACATCCGCCGGCGTCATGTTTTTTTTTTTTTTTTTTTTTTTTTTTATGACCGCGTGCAGCGTGTGACAGGAGGGAGAAGCTGCGGACTAGAACTGGAAGCTGCAGAGCTGGAGATGTTGAGGTTCTCCTTGGGAGGGACGAGGATGGATTAGGATCAGGAATGAGGTCATCAGAGGTACAGCACAGGCTGCACGACTGAGAGGTAAAGTTAGAGAGGTGCAGATATGTGCAGAGGGAAGGACAGCGGGTATGTTGGTAGAAGGATGTTAGAGATGCAGGAAAAAGACAAAGAGGAGATTAGAGAGGACATGGAGGTAGTTGGAGTGAGGACACAGTTAGATGGAGGACGACGACTCGCTGTAGTGACCCCTGAAAAGGGAACAGCTGAAAGAAGAAGAAGAAGAGCTAACAATCTGAATTCGAATCAATGTCCCTCGTGCGTGGTGGTCAGTGTGCAGCGTTTTAATGTGGCTCGGCGCAGCTCAGCACATGAGATTTGATGTTTTGAGATGGAAGACCTTCCAGCACCAAAGAGCCGTTAGGATGAGGAGCGTTCGGCACAGCCAAACATCAACAACTCATTGAGTGGCTGCAGGCTTCATCCCCGCTGACAGGTGGACTCGTACCCAGGCTTAAGTCGCGTCGCACGAGCCCGCTTGCCCTGTCCTCACATTTCCACGTTGAGCTCAAAGCTGAAACTCACAGCCGCTCGTCCTCGCCTGTCGTGTTAGAGTTTCGCTCTAATGTCCAGACTGCTCGGCCCCGGGGACGTCCTCCCTGACGCTTCACGCTTTCTGCTGGCTTGTCGCCTGTTTTTGGACTTTCCTGCCGTTTCTTCCAGGATGACTGTTCTTTAAGAAATGATTGCTGTTGTTTTTTGTCTCGTAAGGAAGGCGTTGGAGGGTAAAGGAGGGGCTGTTGTTTCCCAGTCTTACCTTTTTTTTTTTACAATGTTTCAGAACCAGTACCGTCACCTTTTAACTCGCTGGTTTTATGTTGTGGAAAAGGGGCCGGTGTTAACAGTAATGTGTACGGGCCGTAAACTGCAGGTGAAACTTACTTTGGGTTTTAGTAAAAATTGTGTTAGAACACAGCAACTATTCATCACCTTTGTTTACAGCTAAAGCCGGCCGTAAGTAGTTTGAATTATCTCGACACAACTCATTTCCGTCTGATCTCAGCTCCGGCTTTAACACTCGATTTCCTCCTCCAAAACGACTCCGCTTCTGTCGACGCTCGCTCTCATAGTTTTTAGTCGCCGTTTCTTCTTAGAAGATGAAGAACTTTTTGTACAGAGTCGACTGTCCAGCTGTTTGAATGTAAACAAACAACCCATAATTGTTGGCAACAAAAACACGACTCCGTTGATTTTGCTCGTTTATTACACGTTATCTGGTAGACTTTTGGTAGTGAATGATACGTGTTTTATTTTTATCATAAATGATACACATGAACAAAACAAAAAAAATCCTATTAAAAATACTCAAAAAGCATATATTTTGACAGCTATAATGGCTTTAATTATAAGTAAAAAAATCTACAACAAATGAGAACAGAGCAATCCTTACTTTTACGATACTTTGACTTTTTAAATATATATATCTTAGCCAAGAAGTCGTAACTCTCCAACATTTTTGGTGTCTAAACCTGTTCAGAACTTGCAAAAAGGAAAAAAAAAAAACTGCTGCTGGTTTTAGTTGTTTTTACAAATATCGTAGCTGGTTGTCGGAGCCGACCGCGCCGCACAGCAAGCCCAGAGCGTCTTCGGGCGCTCAGCGAGAGATGCCTCATGGCGATGAGGTGTCTGAGGCCGGGAATCTTGTGGCGAGGTCTTGAGGTTGAGAGAAGTATTTAATATCAACAAGAAACGCGCCAGCAGAGGAGAGGCCGTCGAGCCAAGACGGTTCAGAGGTCACGCCTGTATGTGTGCGTGCCGAGGGTGGGGGTGTTGACAACTTGTATAAATATATTATCCTCCCGTTCAGATTCACGAGTGCGCTCGCATGCTCTCCTTCGTTCACACACACACGCACGCAGAACGCAATTTATTTCCCTCCCACCTTAAGTGCAGGGCTCGCTCTCTGTCTCCCTCCGTAGGGGCGCAGAGCCCGACCACAGACATCGCACTGATTGCTCGCTGTGGTCCAGCGGTCTCTCCACATTCCCACCCCAATCCACTATGTGCTGAAAAAACCCAACAATGGAAAAAAAAACTGGGTTTTTTTTTGTTGTTGTTAAGAACAAGACCAGCGAGCGTCCGCCGAGCTTCGGCTGGTTTCAGACCCGGAGGGGCAGGAAGAAAAAAAAAAAAGTGAGACTCTCTCCTGTGTGGCAGGTTGTGGCCGCCGGCCGGTGGGTGATGAAGTGATGGAGACGTTTAGAGGCCACGGCCATTGTGATGCTGGGTGGCTGTTACTCCGAAAAACCACCATCTGCCAAAAAGGTCAGTTGCTAGGGGACGACTCTCTTGGACCGCGTCTGCCTCCCAGCTGCCATCCACACACCCACACACACTCAGTCACACGCACACACTTGGGTGTGCGTGCAAACTTTTATATCCGAAAGCAACGTATTCCTTTTAAATAACCCGGAATTGTTGGATGAAAGGGAAGCAAGTTTGAGCCACCAGACTGACTGCTGTTGATCTCCCCCTTTTTTAAAAGCTTTTTGTATCTTCGGACTGGGTTTATTTCGCTCTCTTTCATTGCATGTGTGCGACGAGGCCGTAAATACATATCTTAGTATGTAATATCCCTGTGGTCTCTTAGTGGCAGCACGCAAATTCTTCTGATTGTTACACAAGCATTTTAGGGATGTTCTCGTAATAAAAAAATACCCCAATTAATTGGAGCTCGGCCCATAATTGAGTGCTAGGATTACACAAAATGTGGGTTCAACACAGAAATCAGATCGACGTCCCGCGCGCCTCGTTGTCCGCCGGCAACCAGCGCGAGCAGCCAGTTCTGAGCTCTTTATCGTTTGCTTTTTCGCATGTAAGCAACCGGAGGGGTTACTTAAAACCACCTTGTCCTGTCTGCATGTCCTTTTCATCGACCCGTTTGCTGCGTCGTTGTCAGGAGTGGAAATCATACAGAGATCCTTGACTAGTATTGTTGAAGTGTTTTTTTCGTCGCCACATATTTAAATGGCAAAACTGCTTCTTAAAGTTCGACCCTTTGGCCTCGTTTTGTCCACCCTAACCACCTATGATGGGACTTTTATTCACTGTAGCGAAAAAACCGGGGACGGGACGTTTTGAATTTGCGAGGGGCTGTGTTCACATGAGACCTTGGAACAGCCGGACGCCGAAAGGGATCCAAAACCAGAACGGGGCTCAGCTCGGCGTTTTGCGCCACCTCCGTTTCTTTTGTCTCGTCCGCCCCGAAAGCCCCATAACCCCGGTGCGCGCTCTGCTGCTGGCCCTCCGAAGCGTCTGACTCCTGTTTTGTTGTTCTCGTCGGCATGCCCTTCTCGCCGCGGCCGCCTGCTCGCCGCCTGGCAGCCCCCGTGTGTCAAAGGTGGCCGCAGGAGAACAGACTGTGGGAACAGCGGGTTAGCCTCCCCTGGTCTCCTGCTCCCCGACCAGAGGGGCAGCGATCAATCCCCCCCTCGCACACACAGATACACACACCGAATCACAAACACACAAATGCCAAGCAGGCCCGTACCCACACAAAAAGCCTTACAATGCTCACACCCTTTTCCAATAATCCTCGGAAGCAATTTCATCTCGACTCGGGTGGCGGCCCATTGTCGCCAGCCCCTTCAATCTTTCCTTATTAACTCTCGCTTTGTCCCTCATCCCAGCTTCTGGACTCATCTCTCCTACATTCCAATCAGTGCTGCTCTCAGCACTCCCAGGCAACCTCCATTCCCTAATCCCACTGTTTTCTCTCCCCCTTCGGTTTTCCCCAACCTGCCGATCACCTACTTGCAGAGTAAGGTAGGGGCATTAACTCCACGGGCTTTCTGGAGGCAGAGTGTGAACGCGGGGCGGGTGAAAGAGGAGGCGGCCCACAAAGTGACTCCAGCCCAGACAATTAGAACAATGAGCCGGGCATGTAGGGGGCTAACTCGCTGCGTCACGCCTGGACGGTGGGGTATTTTGTCAGTTTAATGAATTGTCCGTCAGGCCAGGGCCACATCGCAGGCCGTGCAGGGAGAGGCCAGCAGGGACCCAGACACTAAGTCGGTATTTATTACACTGCCTTTGTCACTAATTGAGCTAATTATCACTGACTCCTTAGCACTCCCACAGGCAGCACCCCCTCCACTCACCGTCTCTAACAACTCTGCAGCCTGGGAGCTCAGCTCTGCCTTCCCACCCTTTTTTTTCCCCCGTAATCCACCGCTTCTCTGTCTGTTCTCCCCCGTTGCATTTTATTTTTTCTCGGCATCGGGTTTGTCTGCCGGCTTGGGTTTAGCCTTCACCCACCTCTGACTTTTTGCCGCTCTCGCGCGTTCACCTCCTCGCAAAGCGACGTGGCGTGAAACGTCCGTTTCGCAGAGATCGGACAAGTCAAAAAAACCCAGAATCTTCAGCTCTGCTCTGATCAGTTCTCTGCGTCCAGAGAAGATGCTCGGTTTATCACTCGCACCGCAACTGCGGTTCTGCCAACGTCTCTGAGACAAAATCAGAAATTTTCAGCCCCCTTTTTTTCAAAATTTTTGACAAGTTTCCAACTATTTTTAGCCGCTGTGCTCAGGGCTGACAGGATACAGGCCGCAAATCAAGTCAAGCTTAAAGAAAACTCTGTTTCTAGTTTTATTATGAAACAACAGATTTGTTTTTATTTCTCTCAGGTATTTGATAAATGTTTCAGCTGTACTGTACGAGCTGAACAAGCCGAATGAGTAGATGTTTGTGTGGTTTGGAGCGCAGGCGCAGGGACGCAGGGATGTTTTGTGAGCTGCAGAAAGACTCTGCTTTGCTGGTGGTAATAGGATTAAGCATAGGACACCCAGAGACCAGCTTATGTGTTCACTTGGTTCTTTAGAAAAGCATAAATAAATAAAAAAAAAACCCTAAAGAACAGAAAATACATCAGACCCATTTAGAAGATGAGCTTAATTGAAAATATAAACTTTATTGTTCTATCATACAGTACAAAACCAACTAAATCCCTTCAATGAAAACTAAAAAAACAGCTGCTTTCACTTTTTTCTATAACAGTATAAAAAAAATCCTTGAAAATAAATATTTCTATTTACACTTGTAAAATAAAAAAAGGTGGAAATATTCAGTGCATGAACAAACGTGTTTTTACAGACATCAACCAAAAAATAATGCAATTGTGTTTCGTTTGAGGAAGAGCCAACATTTATCAGCTGCTTTAAATCAAATTAAAAAAGAGGAAAAAGATCAAAATATCTCCTGATAAAAGGACACAACTCATTTGGCAAACATACAAGTGAAATCTTTATAAATATATTCTGATATTTTCATACGTACAGCATTTTGGTTCTTTTAGCTGATATGCATTATGACTTTTTTTCATTTATTTTTCATGTTAAGCTAACAAAAAAACAAAAACAGATTCAATTTATACCCAACTGAGCCAGTTTAACCCTGCATGTATATTTTATTACACCAAAGTTCACATTGGTTTTCATTCAAAACGCCCTGTGTTTTAATTTTCCTCTCAGTTTTTGCTAAACAATGTCTATTCACCTGGTGATGCTCTGTGTTTTTATGATACATTCAGATTTTGTTGTCAAATTTAGCCATTCGGCCTCTGCTCACGGGGGTATTCGATGACGGAAATGTTTAAACAAAGAGGGCAAATGCTGCAAAAAAAAAAAAAAAAAAAGAATAAAACAGAAAGATTTAAAACAGTTCAAACCGGTTTGTGGAGCCTCCACGTCCACACACGCTGAGATAAACAAACAGAGCATCCCTGGAGATAAATTGTGCAGTTTCATGAGCGAGAAGCCAAATCTTCAGCAGAAGAAAGAGCAAAACTTGTTGGATTTGACTTTTTTTGTCTCTTGATGGGAGAGGATGTTTGTGGCTCTCTGGCCGCAGAAACATTTGTGAAACAACTTTTTGCCCTCTGCTGGAGAAGAGGTTCCAACACTCAGTTCTGCACCAAATTCCTTTGCTGCTTTATGTTTTTTTTATCCTCACTTTAAACCCTGGACAGACATGGAGGACATCTGTTTCACTCCTTTGGTACCCTGATTGAATGTTTCTCCCAGAAATGCTCCAAGTAGCTTTTTCTAAACCCCTCAGACCACCTGAGTGCCTCCAGTTAGGAGAACCAGAAGCATTCAGTTTATTTTTGTTTTCACTCGACTGTCCGCCGTGCATCATAGACACTGATGTAGCGTTCGCGTGCTGGTGCAGTTCAGGCAGCTGACGTGACAGCACCAGTGGAAGGTGCAGTGGCAGCGCTCTGTCACGCTTTCCGTCTGGGTCTTGAACCCTCGTCCGCAGCACAGCAGCTCACAGCCGTCCAGGCCCGGCGAGGAGCTGTTGCACGTTCTCCCCGAAGTTCCCAAAGTGCCCGTTTTGCCGCTGTAGGAGCAGAAGTTCGGCGACTTCTCGAAGTAGACCAAGTCCATGGCTGACGGGGGCTTGTGAGCGGGGTTCTCGGGCTCCAGGTGCCGGGGGTCAGCCCGGTGGGAGGCCCGGTTGCTGCCCTTGTTGGCGTACACGACTCGAGACGCGCCGTCGAAGCGCTCCTTCAGGAAGTCCCCCACCGTGCGGAAGCTGGGAAGGCGCATCCAGCAGGTCCGCACCGTGCAGGAGCCGGACATGCCGTGACACTTGCACTCCTGGCGCATCTCCGATGACACCGTCTGACGAGAGGAAGAGCAGAAGCCACAGCTGGGATCGCGTAGAATCACAAGAACGAAGGAGTCGATGAAGTACGGGCGCCTTACCACTCTGCCAGCTTCGTTGTTGTGCAGGTTGGTGAGGTAGCGCAGGTCTCTGCCCCTCTCACTGGAGTCCACGAACTCCTGGCTGAACATCCGGCCGAAGTCCACGTTGTCACTGCAGCCCCCCCAGTGCCAGTCCGGCCCTCCGGGGCCTCGGCGGCGGTAATCGCACGTGCACGACTCAATGGCCCCCTCTGAGCAGGACCGAGCCACAGCGTGGGTCACTCCGGCGCTGGTGATGGCGAACACAAACGCCGTCTCTCGGCAACCTGAATGAACAACGTCAAAACTTCCCTTCAGAACCTTCTACAATGTTCAGACTTGGATCAGCCAGCGTTTGAAAAAAAAAAAGCATTTACAGACAAAACTTTTAAAATGTTCACAACAGATTCCATCACATTCTGCCCAGCGGTGCCCCAAACGGGTCGCCTGTCGAGAAAAGGACAAGGGGGGGGGGGCTCACCGCGGTTGACGATTTTGCCGAAAATGGCCGAGCCGTGGGTGGTGGGGCAGTTCCAGCGGCGGTTGCGGAACTGCCACTTGCACTCCTTTATGGCAGTGTGCAGCCCAGCGGCGATGGCGTGCAGGATGCCAGGATTCTGCCGAATCAGACGGCGCTGGCGGCGGCTCAGGAGGGCCAGGCTTGGGTCCAGGACCAACTGCACGTTCTTGGAATTGGTGAGAAGGTTGGAGGAGGAAGCCACATTGACAATACCCCTGGCATACAAGACAACGGGGACAACAAGGGGCGTCAGGGACAAGAAGCACTTTATTCACGTCGCTTTAGAGGCACGGATTGAGGGCCGACAGCTTTTACTTTGTAACATTACAGATTACATGTTCTAAAACCATGAGGAGGCAGTATGACTCAGGGTTCTGGCTTGAGATGAAACTCAAAGGTTGTTTTTCTTGAAACTGTCAGCTGTCGGCCTCAGATTAGAACTTTGTTAAACATTCACATCTGTAAATTCTCACAGGAAAAAAGACAAATGCTGTTCTTGTTGCACATCGGCCTTCCACTCATTTTCTAACAAATTCAGGAAATGACTCTGTCAAAGTCAAATATACAAATCTGTTCATCAGATCAAAATGACTAAAGAGGATGTCAAAAAGAAGAAAAAAAAACCCTAGTTTGTCTGTAAATAACTGCACCGTTTCCATCTAAAAATATGGATAATTTCACTGAAGATGAGAAGGATGTATTAAAGCATTTTGGTGTGTAATATTTGTGGTAAAACACACCACCTGTGCTTCTCGGGTTCTGGGTCTAAACAGGATTTGAAGGCACCAGTTTCTCAGCACATCATTTTGTTTATTTGTTTGTTTGTTTGTTTCCCCACTTCATCTGGCCTTTTTCTGTTGGACATTCGCGCCGACATGTCCCGTGGAGTCTCCCGTTCAGCATTCCCAGAACGGGGCCTGCTCAGCGAGGCCTGGGAACATCCAACAATTAACATTCGTCTCCTCTTGTTTTCCTCTCCTCCGACCCAAATCCGAGCCGTCTTCTCGGGTTTCAGCTGACGGTTCAAATACTTGGACACTCAGCGGGAACGGCTCCCTCTGAGCGTGCGCGCGCACGGCAGATCAGAATGTCATAAAACAGCGAGGCGCTGCTGCCGTTTGCAGAGTTAGATCAACAAGCAGCGAAATAAATCCAAATTGAATTTAGCCCACATTGTATTGAGGAGAGGGGGGAAAAAATCTCCAAAACCGCAGAGTCCATTAAAGGAAATAAAAGTGGAATTTAAACCCCGCAGAAGTAAATTATTTTGATGCCGCTAATTTAACTGATGGGAGCAAATGATTACAATTGTGAAAATATATATAAACTGAGCTCAAGTGAAGCAGTTTGGAACCGACTCCACAAGAATCCCAGAACTTCTCATCATGCGGTTGCGCTTATTTTTATGCTGAAAAGAAGCTGCGCGCTACAGGGTTTATTATCCTTATTATATTTATTATTACTATTATTATTAGTAAACCCAGTGTTGGGATGCTGGACGAGCGCGTCCTCTCCCCGCCGGACTCACCACCACCGGCCGCTGTTGTTCACGGCTCCTGCGCGCGACAGCGAGGACACGAGGAGGATGCAGGCGGCTCTCACTCCCAGCAGCAGCGCCGCACTCCTCATCCTGGCTTCGGGTCGAACACACAACAACAACAAAAAAGGAAGCAACATTTAAAATAAATAAATGACCCATTAAACTTCCTTGGAATCTTTGCTTTGTTTTTGTTGGGGGGGGGGGGGG
>NC_051437.1:17421920-17423662 GCF_001649575.2 Kryptolebias marmoratus | reverse complement strand
GGGGGGGGGGGGGGGGAGGCTGTGTGACTCACCACTCCGCGGAGCTGAGGGATGCTGCAGCCCTTAATTGACTCGAGCGGACCTGGAGAGGAGACAGGTTGCTGACTGATGTGAGGCGTCCGGGGCAGGATGCTGCTGCTGCTGCTGCTGTCGCTGTCCTCTTCACTCTGTCTCTCTCAGAGATGTCTCGCGAGGCGCGGGGGACAGTCCCGAAGACTTGATCCCCTCGGTGACTGATGGGCAACACATTCTTCTGTTATTGAGCGCTACGAGGGGAATAAAAAAGGGATTTGCTGCTCTCATCTCCCTCTGGTTTTTTTTTTTGTTTTGTTTTTTTTTCTCCCTCCTCTCTTTCCCCTCAGCCTTTTCAATAGGATTGGATTGGAAGGAGGGATAGTTAATGCTCTTCATAGGGCGCACAATGAATAAGGAACCACAAGGAGAGAGAAAGGAGGAGAGGAGGAGGAGGAGGAGGAGGAGGAGGAGGGGGGAAGCAGGCGCAATCCGAAGTGTCGCGCATATTACTTGTGGAATCTCACGGTCGTCACAGAATCGGTCACCTGGAAAAGAAAAAAGAAGGGGGAAAAAAAGAAAAGTCGTGCGTCTCCAAAGGATGTTCCCCCAGTAGCTGCGCGCTCGCTTCCGCGCGCAGTCCTGCATGCGTCGGCCTGCCTTGGAGCGGGGATGCGTCAGGACGGATGCTGCTGCGCTGCTCCACCGAACGGGAGGAACGGGAGGAACGGGGAGCCACGTGAAGCCGGCCGTTCCCTCCCCGGAGGAGCCTACTCCCTATAACCGCATCTCCTCCTCTCTCCAAACGCGCACTGACTCATGTGGCCAAACCTCCCTCCCGTCCCCCCTCACAGCAAAATGCTCCACAAGTTACATTACTCCGTCTAGTTCATAATATTCCACTAAAGGTGCTCTTTTTATGGGGACAGTGAAACCATCACCACCAGTCTGCAGAGTCCGAGACGCGCGCGCGCAAATAGAAACAATGGGGCTCTCTGGCTTGCCCCTGCTGGGCTGCTTTAATATGGTTACAAACGCGAGAGACATGAATTATGGCCTCCAATCAGATGTTTGATGCACGATGAATCGGGCTTGGGGGGGGGATAAAAAAAGCAACCCCTGGAACATCTGGTTTGCAGACCTCCCTCGACGCCGCTCGGCGCTGCTTATGATCACAGCTTGAGCCACTTTGCGGCATCTCCATCCAAAACCCCAGAGGACTTGGGGAGGAAGACTGAACGTCCCCCAACGCGCTCCGTGCTGGACGGACGTCTCCTCCGCGTGACGTGGGTCTGCTGGTGTGCGCGTTCCCACAGTACAGTGTCCGCATCCGCAGCAGGTTGAACGCTCTCTATTTCTCTTCATCTGTGCCCCTCTCCCTCTCTCTCTCTCACACACACACTCTCTTTCGTTAACTCAGATGACAGTAAAAGGAAGTGGGCTTTTGTACAAAAAAAAAGAAAGAAAAAAAGCTTAATGACAGCCATATATGAAGGTGCTCAAAGGGGTTTCCTGGGGCAGTCATGCGACACCGAGCAGATTAGAGCTTCAATCCGGATAAAGGGAGCCTTTTATATACAAATCAACTTCAAATCACTTTTTAAGCCACTTAGATATACACACCAAGGCAGAATGCTAATGCACTTTTCATTGCTGCAGCTTAGGGAGTGGAAGGAGATTAGATGAATTGGTGTCACTAAGCGAACCGTGTTCGATGGGGGGGGGGGGGG
>NC_051437.1:17416518-17421390 GCF_001649575.2 Kryptolebias marmoratus | reverse complement strand
TAAACCTTTCCTTTGACCTTTGCTGACATCCTTTTGTCACAAATCACTCCTGAAACTTTTCTCCATCCACTCCATCCTACCTGGACTCTCTTCTTCACCTCTTTACCATACTTCTTGTTTTCCTGGACAGTGCTAAGTACTTGAAGTCCTGCACCTTTGTGACCTCTTCACCTTGTATCCTCACTGTTCAACCTGCCTCCCTCTCATTCAAACACAGATACTCTGTCCTTCTATGGCTGACTTTCATCCCTCATCTTTCAAGTGCATACCTCCACCTCTCCAGGTTCTCTTCCACCTGTTCTCTGTTTTCAGCACAGATCACAACGTAATCTGCAAACATGATGGACCACAGGGATTCCTGCCTGACCTCATCTGTTAGTCTGTCCATCACCAGAGCAAACAAGAAGGGGCTCAGAGTCGATCTTGATGCACTCCCACCTCCACATTGAATCTCTCACTCCTACAGGAGACTCTTACTGTCCTCATGCATGTCCTGCACCCGTCCAACTCTGTGCCTTTAAGGTTTTTTTTTTAATTTATTTTTTACTGCGTCACAGCAGCAGCACGGCGGGTATTTTAATGGTGTGTGAATTTTAAAAGCGCTAGCTCAGCAGAGATAGCATGCTAACCCCAGTCACGTTGCTTTTATATTTGACTTTATTTCATTTTAACCCCTTCCCTCCCGCCGCTGCTGCTCTGTCAGTCAGTAGGCGCCTCGGCGGGAAACCAGGAAACTCCACATCTCTCTCTCTCTCTCTCTCTCTCTCTCTCTCTCTCTCTCTCTCTCTCCCTCTCTTTGTGTTATTTTTATTCACTCACGGGACCTCATCACCATTGTTTTAATGTCACGTCGCGAAAGACGCCTAACAAAATGGAGCTATCCAACAAACTCCGCTGGGATCAATTCCTGATTTTGGCCGCAGCACTTATGTCACCTGTAATAACGTAAGTTGCACCCGGGAGCGCCAGGAGGCAGCTGGCGTTCCCGTGCTCTTCGTGGGGACCACGGGAGGGAAGTTGTATCATTTAAATGAACATTTGTCCGATTTATTTAGAAGGTGAGACATCTGCCTGTGCTTAGGGAAGCTGAATGAGCCCAAAATCAAAGGAATGGGTAGAAATGTTTGGTCATTTTCTAGTGTTTAATGCGGCTCTGATGAGTGAAGTGTTTTAAATGGTTATTTCATCTGTTTTGATTATTTGTTTTGCTCATTCTTAGCCCATTTATAAAAAAAGATTTCCACTTTTAGCAGCTAACAAGTTCCCACTGTTTGTATATAAGTTTGATGTGTGTTTATTAACTCACTTAACTTTAAAAAGGCATTCATTGTGTGATATATTCCTTTAAATGTTTGCTTTGTGAAATCATTCACATCACCTCTTTCTGCCACAATCGGTGGGTTTGTGTGATGAACTCCTGCCCAGCTCTGATGACACCCCCCCCCCACCCTTCCCATCCCTCCCCACTCCACCATCCCTCTCCTTCCCTGCAGGGTGCTGTGTAATGATATCCTCAGCCTGAAGGTGGCGGGAGACCCGGTCCTAACCCCTCACTCTGTGTGCCTGAGGCTGGTGGGCCTCAGCAAACGGCAGATGCGGATGTGCGTGCGGAATCCTGACGTGACGGCGTCCGCTCTGCAGGGCATCCAGGTGGCCATCCACGAGTGCCAGCACCAGCTCCGGGACCACCGCTGGAACTGCTCCACGCTGGAGGGCCTGGGCAAGCTGCCCCACCACAGCACCATCCTCAACAGGGGTGAGAGGCCGCCGGGCTAACTTACAGTGGGAGTTTGTGAGGGGAGAGAATGTTCTGTAGTCTTTAGAGCTGTACGCCGCTTGTGGTCTTCGCCTCTCTGACTGTGCTCGTCGTGCCCCCCTCCTGCTGCTCCCAGGTTTCCGAGAGAGCGCCTTCTCCCTGGCCCTGCTGGCGGCGGGCGTGGCTCACTCTGTGGCCTCGGCCTGCAGCATGGGCAAGCTGCGGGGGTGCAGCTGTGAGGCCAAGCGTCGCCAGGACGATGACAAGATCCGGATGAAGCTCACCCAGCTGCAGCTGCAGGCCCTGCAGAAGGGCGGGGTGGGCGTCAGCATGGCAAAGTCATTACCCTCGGAGCTGAGCGGTCACCATGGCAACCTGCCCAGCAGCCTCCACTCTGCCCACACCTCTGCCCTCCTCAAGCCTTTGTCCGACGAGCTGAGCGCCATGCAGGACACCTGGATGTGGGGGGGCTGCAGTCACGACCTGCGTTTTGGGGAGCGTTTTTCAAGAGACTGGCTCGATTCCCGCGGGTCTCCCAGAGACATCCACGCTCGCATGAGGATCCACAACAACCGTGTGGGACGACAGGTGAGGGAAGCGCCCCAGAGAGCAGCCTCATCTGTCCCGCCACGGTGTCTGTCAGTTACAATGTGCATCTTTTGTTTTCTCTCCCCCCACAGATAGTGACTGACAACATGACCAGGAAGTGCAAGTGCCACGGCACGTCAGGGAGCTGCCAGTTCAAGACCTGCTGGTACGTGTCCCCGGAGTTCCGGCTCGTGGGATCTCTGCTGAAGGACAAGTTCTCGTCGGCCATCTTCGTCAACTCCCAGAACAAGAACAGCGGCGTTTTCAACCCCCGGACAGAAAACAGGGCCGGCGGCGGCGGTGGGAGCTCAGCGGGGTCAGGCGGAGGCCGCCGCCGCAGCAGCCTGTCCAGAGAGCTGGTGTACTTCGAGAAGTCGCCCGACTTCTGCGAGCCCGACGCGGCCGTAGACTCCCCGGGCACGCAGGGGCGCATCTGCAACAAGACCAGCTACAGCACGGACGGCTGCAGCTCGCTGTGCTGCGGCCGCGGGCACAACATCCTGAGGCAGACGCGCAGCGAACGTTGCAACTGTCGCTTTCACTGGTGTTGCTACGTGCTGTGCGAGGAGTGCCGTCTCACAGAGTGGGTCAATGTGTGCAAGTAGATTCAGCTTTTCTCCTTCGCTCCATGTGTAACTCTTCCAGCAAATCTGTTTACTCACCGCTTTCCTGTTTTTTTTTTTCTCTTTTTTCTTTTGGTTCCGTCATCTGGGATCTATTTTCTCCTTGTAGCCGCTGTTATTCTCATAATGCCAAGTCAGAGATTGAAGAGGTGACTCATGTCGTTTGTCTTGCTACGGTCTGTTTAGACGCTACCCTTTCAGCCATGAAAAGGGCCTACGTCCCGTGTCTTCTCCACAACAAGAGGAGCAGTTATCTTTCAGCGTCTGCGTCCTTCTCGCCGTACAGTAGCTGGGTCTTTTTTTATTGTGCATGTGTATATTTTGTAAATGTATTATTATTAATATGATTATTGTACCAGAGCCTTGTTGGTTTTAGTGAATGAAAGCTTGTAGTTTCTCTACAAACCGCCCTAATAACTTCATCTGTATATTTTGCACCTGTGGCTCAGCCGGCGAAGCGGCACCTAATAACTGGACTCAGTTTGTCTCAGAGTCCTCCTAGAAAAAGAGTTTGTCCTATAAAACGAAGCGAGACGGCGACTGTTTTCTTTTTTCAATAAACAGAACACTTTGTCACTAACGGAGAGCGCACGACCTTTCCCAGCATATCAGAAACTCAGCATGTGAGAGCTGATCCAGTAAATCCCACCCCCCATTCCTTCAGCTACTTAAACATGTTGCTAATGATCAGACCCTTTCTATCCATTTCCACTTGTGTCAACTTTTAGGAAATCTCTCTTAGTTCTCTTTCCTGCTCATTTAAATTAAAATATCATTTTTTTCCCCCTCACATGTCAAAGTGAGACAAGGACCTACTTCAGTTTTGAACCGATGCTGTCATTGCAGGCATGGACTGTGTTTTTGTGCAATGCTGTGCAATTTCGATTTATTAATTTTTTTTTTTTTCTTTAATAGCCACTTCATGCTGAGAGAGGGACATTTTCTGGCTGCGGGATATTGGGGGTGGGGTGTGTGTGTGTGGGGGGTTATTACCGCTGCAGAGCCGTGGCGCTTATAGCAGTCTTTGCTGTGCGGGGCTCTAAGGCCGTCATCTGCCCCGGGCTTTATAGCCAAGGATGGGGACTTGTATGAACCACATGCGCCCTGTTACCGAGGGGGACAGGCTCGCCAGAAGGAACACACACACACACACACACAAAACGCGCGCGCGTAAAACGCAGCGCTGCGCCTGCAGAAACGCTGGCGCTGTAACGCACGACCAGAAACATGCAGACACAAACCGTAGATTGAGCGCAATGCTAATGTCACCACATGACTTGATTTATGATAACAGCATTCCCAGATATCTTAGATAATCCAAATCCTCTGCGCGCTCAGCCTGCTGGGAAGAAAAAAAATCCACAACGGATTTAATGCCAATGAAGTTTTGTTTGTATGGACTTCGGTAAATTCCCCCCTGACTCCAGAGGAATGACAGCGCCAGTGGCCGAGCTGGAGCTGAGTGTTTGGTCTTATTTTTCCAAGAGAAACGGGGGTGGGGGGTGGAATTCAGCGAAAGCATAGGAAGGGAACGAACGAGTCGTATAAGGAATGATAAGGACAACGGATTTCTGGTTTGCATTTCTTCAGTCCTTCATCATTTTCAAGCCCGAAGCTGCTGCATAAGGGGAATTTCCTGTCACTGTTTCTGTTTCTATCATGTGCGAGACAGAGGTTGGCCCTGCGTCCTCCTCCTTTGCAGAGACACATGCGTAGCAACACATAGACTGCCCACCACCCCACACTGAATAATGACATCCAGATTGGGCTGAAATTAAAGAGAGACAAGCAGAGAGAGAGAGAGAGGAAGTCCGGAGAGATAAAAGTTGCCCACATTGAGTGACAGGGTGATTACATGTATAAAGCAAGGCGATTTCGAGCGTTTAGCTGGATGTAAAGATCGGG
>NC_051437.1:17376395-17415668 GCF_001649575.2 Kryptolebias marmoratus | reverse complement strand
GGGGGGGGGGGGGGGGGCAAGCTGGGAACACCGGGGCCTGGTTTCATGTGTGTGCCGTTTAATCACAGAGCTGTTGTTGTTGTTGTTGTTGTTGTTGTTGTTTTGAACGTGGTGGACAAACAACGACTCCAGCAGAGCATGAATCTCCTCCGTCACCTCATTATCCTTGGCACGAGGAGTGGCGGCTGCCAGGAAGTGTCACTTGGCGTCCTGTTTCAGTCAGCCGATCACTTATTCATCAGCCCCGATTCCCGCCTTCATTATTCAGGCGTGTTTGGCCCGCAGGCTCTCGGTTACAAGGCGATGTGTTCGGGACCCCTGTGACGGCACGAAATGACACATTTTGAAAGGAAAAATTTGGAAAATCAGCCCATTTTGAGTACAGAGTTACAAAAATAATAATAAAACAACTCATTTTACTCATCGGATCAAGACATTTGAAGTATCTTACATTACAATAAGTGATACATATGGTGCTGATGAGAGTGGCTGTCTGTTGTTTTATTTAATTAATACTAATTCATCTATCTATCTATCTATCTATCTATCTATCTATCTATCTATCTATCTATCTATCTATCTATCTATCTATCTATCTATCTATCTATCTATCTATCTATCTATCTATCTATCTATCTATCTATCTATCTATCTATCTATCTATCTATCTATCTATCTAACAAACAGTTTTGAACCTTATTAGGTTCTCAGAGTGAAAGAAAATCAGCACATTTTCTACATAGATACTACATTATTTGCATGTTTTTTTTAAGTATCTGTTCATATAAAACACGTTTCGATGCTAAAATAGTTCTAATATCAGTGATGAATGGGAAGATTTACATGCAGTTTCTAATTAGTTAATGGGTATTTAATTAAAGAAGTGGCGCCTTGAAGAAGGTTGTCTGACTTTATATGTGTGCATCAGCGGTGTTTTTAAGGAGACAGAGGTGACAGAGGCTGCTTTGTGAACCACCTTCTCGGGTTTTTTTTTTTTGGACATGTCCCTGGGGATGAGAGCCGCATCCCAAATCTCGCGAGAAGCCGACGGCGCGACAGCCGCGAGTTTCTCGCGAGACTCGCATCCCAGTCCCTCTCTGCCTGGCTGAATCCGGCTGGTACCCTGCCTGCCGTCCACGGGTAAGTGTGAACGAGACGCTAATGGCTGGGAAGGGGGGAGATAAGTCTTGTGAAAACTGACCGCTTATGCGTCGGGGGGGTTTAAACGCTTTCAGACGCGTGTCTCTCTATTTTTCTTTTTTTTTAAGCGAACGAGCGGCCGTTTGTCGACGACGTCGGGGGGAGGAGGAGGGAGCGAGGGGGGCCCGACTGGTGCCTCTGTCGTGACTCTTCATTAAAATGCCGCACGAATTTGACCTGGACGGGGTGTTTTTTCCCCATCCACACACATTTTAAAAAGCCTAACCCAAGCGTTTGTGCAGACGAGCTTGGGGGGTGGGGGGTCGGATGATGATGATGATGATCCATCTCGGAGGAAACGTGACGGCTGCTCGCACTGCAGCATCCCTCCGTCCCCTCGCGTCATGACGGATGGATGAGGAGCCTCTGCAGCCGAGACAGACTGTGCCAGCAGCTCCAATGTCTTAGGAATGAATTACATATCAGTTAGCAGCTCTATGTTGCAGTCATAATAATAATAAGAAGAAAGAGAAGTGTTTTCCTGTTGTGCTTCCTGTGCGTCCTTTGCTCATCTGAACATCCTGTTAGGTGACGTGTTTGAAGGGCCCCTACCACAAAGGGCCACAGAGAGCGACAGCCGCCTCGGCACCTGGAAAGGTAGCGAGCCGGCAGCCATTGGAAAGCCAGAAAAATAAAAATAAAAACCGTCTCTGAGCTCTGAGGCGCCAGGGCTGTTGTCACCCGCTTCCCTCCGGGGCGATCCGAGCCTTCGGCGTTTCAGAGCTGTCCATGTCTCAGTTCTGTTGCAGCTGAGTGGAGAGCCCGCCGGACGCCATGGGGAACATCTTCGGGAACCTGCTGAAGAGCCTGATCGGCAAGAAGGAAATGAGGATTCTCATGGTGGGGCTGGACGCCGCCGGCAAGACCACCATCCTCTACAAGCTGAAGCTGGGGGAGATCGTCACCACCATCCCCACGATTGGTCTGTAGGAGGGACGAGGGGGGAGCATCATAAGTTTTTGTTAATTTATTTGTTGTGTTTTTTTTTTTAGCGTTGACTTAATCAAACATCCAGGGTTTTTTTAATCCCCTCCGCTCAGGGTTTAACGTGGAGACGGTGGAGTACAAAAACATCAGCTTCACTGTGTGGGACGTGGGCGGCCAGGACAAGATCCGTCCCCTTTGGAGACACTACTTCCAGAACACACAAGGTGAGCCGGTCACGTGCACACACCTGTCCCTCCTGTCTGGAGTCGATGAGGCTTTTTCGGTCCAGTTGCTCGGGTTTGTCTGACTAATGACTGTGCTGATGAGATCGTTTACGTGCAGTCTGAGTCGTCAGAGAACCATTCTCACAGCCACGCTGAAGGAATGCTTGTCACCCGCCGCCTCTCAGGCCAGAGCTTTCATCTAAGATTGTCTAATATTGAGAAACGACAGCATTGGAGCCATTTTGGTTAACCTCAAAAGCTACTATTACGTCTAATTTTAGCTAAATATCTGTAAATTTGTCTGCATTTGAGTCATTTTTGTGGAGGGTAATGGATTAGCTGATAATGAGTGAATTGTTTTGACAGCGTGTCGCTCAGAACGCAGAAACAACTTGCTGTTTTTGTTTTTTTGGGTTTGTTTTCCTGTCGCAGGTCTGATCTTTGTGGTGGACAGCAACGACCGCGAGCGAGTCAACGAAGCCCGCGAGGAGCTGATGAGGATGCTGGCTGAGGACGAGCTGCGGGACGCCGTGCTCCTCGTCTTCGCCAACAAACAGGTACGGCCTCCGCCACCCGCGCGCCGCCGTCGAAGCGAAAGGCTTGGTTATCCCTGACGCCGCGCCGTTGTGTCGTTTCGCTCAGGATCTGCCCAACGCCATGAACGCGGCGGAGATCACCGACAAGCTGGGCCTGCACTCCTTGCGCCACCGCAACTGGTACATCCAGGCCACCTGCGCCACCAGCGGCGACGGCCTCTACGAGGGCCTGGACTGGCTGGCCAATCAGCTGAAGAACAAGAAGTGAAGCGTTGTGGGGGGTGGGGGGTGGAGGGTGGAGGGCGGTCAGAGAGAAGAGGGGGAAGAGCCCGGGCGCCGGCGCCAGGTGGTGGTCCTGGTGGGTCGGTTGGGTTTTACGTAGAGAGGAAAGGCTGAGAAGCTCCCCTGGGGGGACTCTCAGTGCCCCCCCCCCCCTCCGCCCACACTGTCAGTATTTAGCTTTTATTCCCACTCTTTGATTATTATTATTTTTTTGCATAAATTTGTATTTTTGGCAATCGTTTCCAATCATTTGCAAGCCGACGGTGTCAAAGTTGGCCCAAACATTTTAAAAACAAATACTGAAAGTCGGTGCGTTTCCCCAGTCTTTGCGGTCCATTAGGACCTTTATTGTGAAAACCTTTGAGGGTGGGGCAGCCTCCCCTCCCGTTGAATCACTGAACTCGGCGTAAATTCTGAAAGAATGTCACGAATGTCAGAATATCCTCATTGAAATGCAGTATGCTCCTAAAGCAATGTTCTAGTTCATTGTTCAAAGTTTTTTCTACTGCTGCAGAAGTACGCTCATCGAGAACTTATTTTGTCCAGATTTTTTTTAAATATACAGTATATTTAACTTATTTATTTTTAAGAAAGAGTAATTGTCGATATCTACACATGTGCTGATTGATTTATGCTCTGTATGATTTCTCTCCCTTTATTGCGATGTGCGTTTTCCTGTTAAGGCAGCTGATTGAAAAAAAAAAAACAGAATGAAGTGTTTATTTCTGCCTCTCAGTCTGCATGGAGGTTTTCCCGGCGTTGGGCTTTTTTTTAAAAAAAGCGTTTATGAAAACGGGCTGCGTGGCCTCAGTGAGGCGCGACTCCTGAAGGACACCGGCGCCCGTCCGTACCCGCGGTTTCCGAATGTTTGATTTCTCCTCTCTTTATTTTTTGCGCTGCCTCGCGTCCTGTCGGAACAATCCCTCATCCTGTCTGTCGCCACACACGCGCTGCTCATTTCAACTAAATCTGAGTGTGTGTGTCACGTTACACAACATTGCCTCCTGTTTTCTCACCTTTCTCTGTTTTGTCGATTTCCGGCACTGTTCGCTAACTGGACATGACGTTTTTGTTTTTTTTTTTCCTCCAAGTTTTCACCCAGTACGGGACGACGGGTCGACGGGACGACGGTGGCTGTGACACCTGCGGCGTGAGGCATGTTAGTAATAAGATGTGTAACAAAAAGTGAATTATACTGTTTCCTCAGACTATCTTTGTTTGTCCAAATGACCGCTGCTGGTTGGATGGATGCTGTACTAATACCTGTCCTGGATTCTGTGTAAAGTTTACTGACCAACCTTCTAATATGCAAACAAGCATGCTTTTCTATGTGTACATACTGTATGTTTCTGATGGAAGCGGAGGAGTATTGTGTGGTGTTGAACTGTTGTTACACCTGTAGAGAGCAGGGAGTCAGCAGCTCGTGTGTGAGAGCGTGACGTGTTATCTGTCATGTTCAGTTTTGGTGTGAACTTCATTTTCTTTCAGGGTTTTTATTTTCTTTGTGGCCTTATTTCATCCGTGGTTATTTATTTCTCTCTGATAACAGATTATTATTTTTTTTTATGTAGGAACGTCCAGCATTCAAAGAGTTCCACCTATATGATCTGTGACAATGTCGTGGCTATACATCAGACGTTTTTTTGTTTGTTTGTTTTTTATTATTAATTATTATTATCATCATTTTTGCAGACTTTAAAATGGAAGCGAAGGGAAACAAGGCTCTACAACACTCCCATTGATGTGTTTCCAGAAAGTGTAGAAAAAGGGAAAAACTAGGAAAGGGGGGTGAAAAAAAACCATGAACTGGTGGGAAACATAAATAAAATAAAATAAAATAAAGTGTTCAATGGTTTGATGATTCCTGGCATTTCAGTAATCAATAAAAGACCAAAACAAACATCGGATTTGTTCTCTCTTGTTTCTTATTCTGGTCAGCACCTTAAAGATTTCTGCTGCAGTACCTGCAGTGGAGTTTCACTTCCTCTCATGGTCAGATACACGTCTAAAGATGCAGAAGGGTTGAAAATAACCTCATTACCAGGTGTAGAAAAGTCTGTTCAGCTTATAAATACAAGATGCAGGTTTGTTGGGTCACATGTCTTTGAAATGTAATTACTGATACATTAATGTAGTGGTAAATAATTCACACTTATTTAGTTCCTTTTGAACCTAATCCAGGTTCTGCACTCACGCCCCGATAAGCCCATCAGGGGCAGTGGGAGTTCAGAGTCTTACACGGGGACACTTCATCACCACGCGTGAGGAAAAAGGATGCAGCCACAGCGATGTTTAACAGTCCATCCTTCTGTTATCTGCCACTCGTTCTGGAGTCAGGCCGCCGGGGCAGGGATCCGACCTCTTCCACCTCTTCCAGGAGGATTCCAAGGCGTTCCCAGGCCATAGTCTCTCCAGCGTGTCCTGGCCCTAACGTGTTGGACACGCATGGAACACCTCCCTAGGCAGGTGCCAAGGGGCCATCCTTTACCAGATGCCTGGACCACCTCAGCTGGCTCCTCTCGATGCAGAGGAGCAGCGGCTCTACTCCGATTACCTCCTGGATAACTGAACTGTTGTTACACCTGAGAGCAGGTGCGGAGAAAGAAAACTCATTTCTGCTGTCTGTATCTGCAATCTCGTTCCTTCGGTCACTACTCAGAGTTCATGACCGTAGCTGAGAGTAGGAACGTAGTCCGACCGGTAATCGGAGAGTTTTGCTTTGCAAGCTCAGCTCCATCTCACAATGGACTGGTACAGAGTATGCAACACCGTCTGCTGATCTTACGCTCCAATCTTCCCTCATTCATGGACAAAACCCTGAGATACTTTAACTCCTGCACTTAATGTGTGCTGACAGGAGTTAGATTTGAACATGATCTGAATGTCAGCTGTATAAAGCAGTATTCATACGAAGCGCTAAGATGTTTTGAAATGGGAGTTGTTTTAAGACAGCTACGACCCGCTTTGGTCTTGGTTCCAGATTAGCTGTTGGCTCATTAATCTGGTCAGAAAATCTAGTTAAACTTTCCAAACTGAGATCATTCAAAGAGCTCCAGTATCTGTTAATTGTTCACAGAAGCCCACTTCAGAAGATTTAAACGCTTCGTTTAATACCTGAGCTTGCCTCCAGTCTTAGACTGATCTGAACCAAAGTCAAATGTTTGCATAAATATTAAGCGTGAAGCAGTGGGGGACAGGTGGGAAGAACATACTCCCCCCCCCCCGAGCTGCTGGCATCAGGAGCCGATCAGAGGGGCTCGTAGGGGGAGCGCCGCTGTGTCTCCAAGGGTGTGACAGCAGTATGTGAGTCGGAGCTGCTCCCGGGGCCACCAGCCCCCCGCTCAGGGCCCCCTGCAGGACGGCTACAAAAGCAACCCCAGGGTGGATGCCATAGCTGGGATTCCCACCCGTAACCGGGACACCTTCGCCCGGGGCATAGACACACTGGCAGCAGCCACACAATCAATTCATCAATCTCTGAAGGGAGTGGAAACTGCAAAAAAAAAAAAAAAAAAAAATAGCAGGCACTTCTCACAGTTTGGATTCTGGACAAGACAGGACAGGCCCACCGGGACCGATACAGAGGAGGACGCAGTGAAGGCCACGATGTAAAAGGTCAAACCCTGCAAACAGGACGTAGGAGCATCACATGTTCACCAAAATGAGTCATATGTACAGATCAACATGTCTGTACGCCTCCAGTATGAGATAAAGCAAACCAAAGAAATGTGAGAACAAACAATTTGTTGCTTATAAACATGAACTAGTTGGTACCCTTAAAGAGACAATAATCTTTGCATCATCTTTCAAACTATATGTTTGTTCCTTATAATATCACAGGTGCCTGTTTGAAGAGAACAAACAGCCACTCTGTAGTTTGGTATCATTGTCTACACGACACCACACATCGAAGAGAAGCGAAGAAGCTGTAAGAGGAGCTTCATGTTCCTCTGACTTCAGCTGCCAGTGTGAGGTTCGTCAGACTGAGGTCAACCTCCCAGGATGTGGACGCAAGAGGAAATGCAACCCCATGATCGTATGGATAGAAAAAGAACCAAGGAAGCCATCCAAAGCCTTTCAAGGTATGTCACTTTCTGATGGAACCAGATTTTGAGTTGTAATGAGCTCCGTTGGAAGGAGATCCAGGAGTGTCCACTAAACACACACACACACACACACAAAGCCATACAGGACTTCGTCATAGTGCTTGTTTTTTTGAGCCCTGGAGATTCTGGGACAGGTGAGAGGAAACTGGAGCTGTGCGGCCAGGCGCATCAGTCGTGTTTTCTGATTACTGTGGAACGGCACAAATAAATATATATGTGTGTGTGTGTGAGTGTGTGTGTGTGTGATCATTTCCACCAAGAGGCTCTTTGAACCACAATGCTGTGCCCAGTCTGTTATCCCTCTAACGACGGAAGGTGACTGTTTTATTAAAGAAGATTAAAAACTTGAACACGAATAATAGATGTCTTTTTTTTTTAAATATAGCGATTGCTAGTTTAAATGCTGAGCCTCAGAGAGTCCACCTGCAGCAGCTCTGAGATCGGACCCCCAAATCTCAGACTCTGTCTCCTCCTGCTGGACAAAAAACTGATGGACTAATGCAGCACATGTAAACCAGTAATAAAAGAAACTGCATATTCTTCATACACTCTGATGTCCTTCATGATTCAAAATTTTTAAACAGATCAGCATTAGATTCACCGTTACTCCATTCTCTAACGGGAACTGTTTCCACCATCTTCCTCCTAATTTCCCCAGAAATAAGATTAAACAGCTCATCTGTCAGAAGCACTTACTGATACCCATCTATTAGTAGCTATTAGCCCCCCACCATCACCACATCTCACTCACAACTCAGTGTTCAGGAATTTCTTCTCCCCCACCACTTTTTTTTTTTTTTTTACCATTTCCCTCCCAAAAATTAAGCGTGTTCTTGTTTTGGGTTCAGAAGTCACTTGACTCATCCGACAATGTGGGCTTTGTGACAGGCCCGCTCCGTGCGCATCAAAGAGGTGATTAACCAGTTGACTGGGAGGGGGGGTAGGGGGGTTGCGGGGGACAATACTGCTTTTTACAGGGGGAGAACAGGGCGCCCACTCAGGCTGAGAACACAACGCTGCCTCTGCATGCAGCAGCTGAGCCGAAACAACCCAGGCAGGCAGGCAGGCAGGCAGGCTGATCACACAGCTCAGCTGGGAGACGCCTTTCAGGGAGTTTCATCCGACTCAGCTCTGGCTTTGGCCCTCATGCTTTGGTCATTTGTAAGTTTGGTTATTAAATCTATTAATAAGTACCTTTGAGATCAGGATTAAAAAAGCTGCAGTGAAGGTGGAAGGGGGAGGGGAGGAGGAGGGAAAAGAGACGGACAGACCTCTGATTGGTGAATAATTCTGGCTGTTGGCCAATCAGACGCCTCTGTTCGGGAGGGAAATCTCAGGATTGCAATAAGACGGTGTTTCTTCCCAGTTTGATCAGTTTACAGGAGCTGCTTTCCTTTGTCATTTCGTCCACAAGGTGTCAGACTTTTTTTTTTTTTGTCCTCAGAGCTGTTTGGAGGTTGCTTCAGTCCCGTGAAATGCTGACATCTCTGTGAGCACGCTGGAACATCAGCATGGACCAGCTGACAGTCGGACTGTTCTGTGTGATTTTGTGGTTCGGGAGCCAAACGGCGTGGTCCCAAACACATGAAGGTTGGTGAATTTATAGTTTTTTAAAAAAATTATTATTATAAGGAACTTGTTTTTGTTCATTCTGCTGCTGCATAAAAGCTCAACTTCGTCTGGTTTGTATTCCTGAGCACCCATGTCTGTGTTATCCTTAACATGTTACATAATAAAACGGTTTGGGAAACAGAAATGCATTTATTTTATTAGTTTAAAAAAAAAGTAATTTGATAACCCTCCTGTCTTCAAGTCAGATCACACACACAGCACTTACTTCGCTTTCGTCCCTGAAAGCTTTTTTATTGTTGAATAATGTCTCACGAAGTTCCTTAATGGGTCGATGAGATCTCACTGAAGTCACTGATAAAAGATGCTTAAAACTAAAACAAATACACTCGGGCTCAAAGTGCACCTTGATGTCAGAATATGACCATTTCACAAATAGTTTGGTAATCAGTGGTCAAAAAAGACACTAATGGACAGTGTGCATAAACATTTATAACTCCAAAGAGGTCATATTACATTGATCTTAAACGACATTTATAAATTTGCTCTGGGTGGGCACTATATTCAAGCTTAGAAATGCAAAACCGAAAGACTCGAGGTCATTAAAATCCACTAAAACTAATGACAACATAATAAATCTCACTCATTTGCTGCTCTGAAATGTATTCCTTTGTAATGTTTATTCATTTCTTTGTATTAGGAGGGACTGGATTAGTGCATTCTTTGTGGGTTTCTTTTATTCTAATAGTCAGAAAAGTTTTGCAGCTGTTGCAGTGTTTACATGAAGAAGTCCTGCACCATCCGTCTCACCAGAAGCTCATGACTGCAGGTGCTCAGTCTTTAGCCCGAGCCAGGATTTGTTGTTTCTCCCTGGGAGATGATGTGTATGTCCTCCTTCCGTTCCTCCGTCAGACGGCTGTGCTCACACACGGCCCATTGTCTCCTGGTATGATCTCAGCAGCCCTTTCCTTACAGACGTGCACGCACACACAGAAGCTCTGTCCATCGCTGCATCATTCTACGCTCGCTGCGACACACTGTCCACATTTAGAGCTCTGTCACAATGAGCCACTTTGTCCGAGAGCGACCCCTCTGCCTCGACCCTTGGCCTCCTCTTCTTCGTTGCCCTCGGGGCCTGCACTTCTCCGGGTTTGCAGGCAGTCTGTTTGCTTCGAATCGAACTACGCAGAGGCAGCGATGCACCGAGCTCAGAAACAATACAACCCACAGGACTCACGTTCACCACTTCTGCAGCTTCATTTGTGTTTTATTCATTCCATACATTGATTCATTAAATAAAATCAGGACTCGTGATGTGTTTAACAAATTGTGTTACAAAGACTGAGGGTTCAGTAAAACCCTGGCTGTAGTTTTAGGATGCTCTTGTAAAACCTGTCCTTCTTTCCCCCCGGTGTGTCCGAAGTGTGTCCTGGTACACAGAACGGTCTGAGCTCCTCCGGCTCCCAGGAGAATCAGTACAACCTGATTAAGGACCGCTATGATGGCTGCGAGATCGTCATGGGGAACCTGGAGATCACTCAGATTGAGAGTAACTGGGACTTCTCCTTCCTGAAGGTGACCACAACCCCTCTGTTTGTTCAGGGTGATCGACCGAACCTCGAAAATGCAACAAATACAAACGGCGTTTTCTCAATACTGGCATGAAATTTTACACCAGACGTGGGTGACAAGTAATCCACACATACAAAGGAATCTAAATAAATAAGCCCATAAACAAAGTTATGTATAATAAAGTGGACTGACACAGAGAAAAGCATTGAGCACATTACTAACAGCTTCGAGACACCTCCTGTATGGAGAAACTTGTCACCTGCTTCGTTCAGGTGTGAGTTTGGCCCATTTCTTCCACGCTTCTCACTGCTATGGACTCTGATTGTCTGTTTTTACCATAAATTTTCAATTGGATCCAAGGCTGGGTCCTTCCACCAGCTTTATCTTCTGTTTGTGAAACCAGCTGAGTTTCCTCGGCTGTGTGTTTTGGGGTCTTTGTCTTGCTGGACAAAAGTCCACCTGGTGGATGGCAGCAGATTCTCGTCAAGAATGTACTGTTTCCCCATTCATCCTTCCTTCAATTATCTGCGAGAACCTGATGGCTCGCCATGACGTTCTCCCCTCCAAACGCCACTGTTTGTATGGCGTTTTTTTTTGGAGGAGGGTGATGTGTGGCACCATTTCTCCTCCGAAGATGGCGAGCGCAGTGACATCCAAAGACATCCATGATCTCATCTGACCAGACTAAAGACTCCTAGCTGTTCTGCAGCAAACTTTAAATGTGCTTTGATGTGTTTTTTTTCTTTAGTAGAGGAGTCCAACTCTTTAGAGGCCATGGCGGTTGAGTGCATTACTGATTGTTTTCTCTAAAACAGCTGTACCGGTTCATTCCAGGTGTTTCTGAAGCCCTCCACGAGTGGTCCTCAGCAGTGTGTGTAACCATGTTGTCCAACAATAAGGTCGCAAAGAGTTCTTGGCTTTTCCCAATCTTGTGTGACATCTAATAGGCCATAATATGCATCAGGATTGCTTTCTAAATGCTAACTTCAGCTGGTTTCTTGGCTTTCGAAACCATTCTGGGTCTCCTTTTCTTCATGCGTTCAATACTTATTCCCAGTGACATTCCACTTTATTACACATAACTTAATTTATGGACCTATTTGTTTTGGTTTCTTTGAATGTGTGGATTACTTGGGTTGCTACCAACATCTGGTGTAAATTTCATGTCAGTAGCCCCATTAGAGAATATCTTAGCTGGGAAAATGTTGATGTATTCAGTGCTTATTTTCCCCGCTGTAAATCAGATGGGGTAAAAACCCCTTTAACTTTCTGTCTCCTTCCACCCTTCAGACAATCAGAGAGGTGACTGGCTATGTCCTCATAGCAATGAACCACTTCCAGGAGATTCCCCTGGGCCAGCTCCGGATCATCAGAGGAAACAGCCTGTACGAACGGTGCTTTGCACTCTCAGTTTTCTTCAATTACCCCAAGGATGGCTCCAACGGCCTTCGGCAGCTGGGGCTCGCAAATCTGACAGGTTAATGGGACGCGCTATATTACAGACAGGGAAAATGAAATCAGAGAAGATATACTTTCTGAGGCATTACCTTTAGTCACTGTATTCACACACAAGCCCAACTTAAAGCTTGAACTAAAAACAACTAATGACGCTGGACTCTCATCCAGTTAGCCCCTGCTAAATGATGTTTTAACTTTGTTTGTTTTGGTTGCATCTTTTTTCGTCTTCACAGAGATTCTGGACGGAGGAGTGCAGATTATTAATAACAAATACCTGAGCTATGGCCCGTGGATTTTCTGGCAAGACATCGTGCGAGACAACAGCGCTCCTATTGACATCCAGCAGAACGGGGAGCAAGGTCTCTGCCTGGACAGTCGCCCCTCCCAGTGTTCGATCGTCAAGCTGTGTCTTTTCGTCTCTGAATGCTCGTCTTTCTGTGTCTTTCTCCCCCTCTCTCTCAGGCCCATGCCACAAGTCTTGTGGAGATTATTGCTGGGGGCCAAATAAGGACCAGTGTCAGATCTGTGAGTGTCTGCATGAAGGAATAAGTTGAGACAGACTGATGCACAGAGAGAGAGAGAGAGAGAGACAAGGATAAATTGGTGACCTCTGTTCAGTCTGTCCTCTCGTGTGTTTTCTCAGTGACTAAGATGGTGTGCGCTCCACAGTGTAATGGACGCTGCTTTGGGACAAGCCCCAGGGACTGCTGTCACATAGAGTGTGCAGCAGGATGCAAGGGCCCTCTGGATGCGGACTGTTTTGTAAGTGTGTTCCTGTGGCCTGTTTTACAAGAACAAAATGGAACCAGACATCGGTTTACAAACCATGTCGTTGCTCAAATCAGTTGAGCAACAAAAAGAAGAGCTTAACAAAGTAAATAAATAAATTTATTTGGCTATAAATTGTGGGCTTGAAATGAAATGAAAATTTGTTTTATTTGCCTGCTTTTAGAGTTCAAATGGCTTTTTGAGTTATCTTAAAGGTGACAGAGTAAGAAAAATGGGAAAAAGAAAAGGTCTTGCCCTTCTACAGACAACACTGAATAATCTTCCTACCAAGGATCTCTTCAATTATATAATCATGAAACACTCTTGTATTATTCATGCCTACACCACAAACAAACTAGGAGCAGCCGATCAGAATACCCTGCAGTATGGCACTAAATTGATCAGCTTTAATATTGCTTTTATTACTTGTGATCAATTTAAACCCAGAAATCTCTATTTTTGCTAAGTTGAGATCAACAGTACTGAACTGACGCTGAACTATATAGTGATTCGGTGTATCGGTGTGAGTTGAACAGGTATTATTTGACCAATTAAAGAGCAGTTGTATCAAGCTTAAATTGCAGGAAGTTGTAGACACAAATGTTGTCTTTGATTTTGGGCAATTACATAATTTATTATATAACTCAGATGCACTTGGCTGTTTGTGTGTACCTGTAAAGGCGTGCCGTCACTTCAATGACTCCGGAGCCTGTGTTCCCCAGTGTCCCCAAACACTCATCTACAACAAGCAGACATTTCAAATGGAGACCAACCCAAACGCCAAGTACCAATATGGATCCATCTGTGTTTCTCAGTGTCCCAGTAAGTGGCGTGTGTCTTTCCATTAGGAAAGTAAGCATTCATTTATCAATAAATACTAATATCCTGTGTAAGACTTGAAAATAAAAACGCCAACAAATTACCAGCTTTTGTGCCTTGATGATGTTCTTTTTGTTTGTTTTCTTTGTCCATAGCTCATTTTGTGGTGGATGGCAGCTCCTGTGTGAGCGTCTGTCCTCTGGACAAGATGGAGGTGGAAAGAGAAGGCCAGAGGCAGTGTGAGCTCTGCAGCGGGCTCTGCCCAAAAGGTTGACGCAAAGTGAAATTTATTCTTAGATTAGAGAATATACAGTATGTCTGTAAACAAACGTTACAATAGGTGTTGATCGCCTCTGCAGTGTGCGAAGGAACTGGTGCTGAACACAGACAGACCGTGGACTCCAGCAACATCGACAGCTTCATCAACTGCACCAAGATCCAAGGCAGCCTTCACTTCCTGGTCACAGGGATTCTTGGGTAATGTACTCTAAATAAAGTCAGAGAATTTCAGAGCATAATGTCGGACAGCTGATGTGTTTATGCTGGTGTTGTTTTTGCTCCTGGCAGAGATGACTTTAAAAAAATCCCGCCCCTCGACGCCAAAAAGTTAGAAGTGTTTCGCACCGTGAGGGAAATAACAGGTTTGTTTCATTCATGTTTTTAGTCAAATCATATATTATGATTATAAGACAAAAAGGAGACATACAGTATGAAATGCAAACTGATTACAACAGCAGATTTTAAATGAACATGACAAGTATTTCTCTTGGAAATGTAAAAAATGCCGAATAGCCTTTGAAAGTCTACGCGCGCAGAAGGCCAGGGTGCGCTCTAATCATTTTTTAAAATTTATTTCAGATATCCTAAACATCCAGTCGTGGCCTAAAGAGCTGAATGACCTGTCTGTTTTTTCGAGCCTCACTACGATTCAAGGAAGGTCGCTCTACAAGTAAGGCTGACGGAGGCAGCAAAGGTTAAATACTAACTAACGGCCTGTAAAGACGTGTTTGAGACAACCAGTTATGCAACTCCAGTCACTTAATTTTGATCTGTCCTGCTTGAGTTAATATCATTCTGTGTGGAAACCACAGTGGCTTACATTAGCGTGTGCCATCACTGATTTCACACACCTAACACCCTCCTGTGTGTCTGTTCAGCTTCGAAAGCTCCTCTGCGTTAGCGTCTCGTAACAAATCCTCTCTGCGTTTTGTTCACACGTTCTAACCACGCCCCCCCCCTCCGTGCTTCACAGCTGTGGAAAGGTATGGAAATTTCTGTGTTAGATTCCTATTTTAACATTCACATCCAGACTATGAAGTACCATTAAATAGACAAAAAACCTAAATGACAAAGTTTGGACGTGAGCTTTAATTAAAAAGTGTTTTTTTTTCTTTCCTTGTGTCTGCATCTTCCAATCCACGGAACAAAAAAAAGGCGCTTCTCTCTGATGGTGATGCACGTCCCCGCTCTCACCTCGCTCGGGCTGCGATCTCTCCGGGAAATCAGCGACGGCAGCGTGTATATCAGCCAGAACGCCAACCTCTGTTTCCACCACACCATGAACTGGACCCGGCTGTTCAGAGGCCGCAGAGTTCAGGTCAACAACCTCAGCAACAACAAGCTGCTGGCGGAGTGCGGTGGGTTTGGGGAGCATCGAACATCTGCGGCCTTGCGCTGTCTCGAGGGGGGAAAGACGGGCAGGTGACTGCTCCGGTGCTGATGCTCTCACTTGGTTGTGTTAACAGTTGCAGAGGGACACGTGTGTGACCCGCTGTGCTCCGACTCGGGTTGCTGGGGCCCCGGACCCGACCAGTGTCTCTCCTGCAGGAACTACAGCCGTGACGGCACGTGTGTGGACAGCTGCAGTTTTGTGTCCGGGTCAGTAGCGGCAAGCTTGTGGCCTATGCCGCGTCGTTTCCTCTTCGCTCACGTGCACGTTTTCTGACTTTCGTGTCCGCAGACCTGTGAGGGAATTCGCGAGGTCTGATGGGGAGTGTGTTGCTTGTCACCCAGAATGCAAGCCTCAGAGGAGGAGGGTCAGCTGCACAGGACCGGTAATCATTTGCTTTAATTATACAGAAGTCTGTTTGCATTTGGCCCTTTTTCTGTTCATCTGGATCATGCTTATCCATCGGTTGTATTCACATGTTAGTAGTCCAGCTTTTAAAATCTTGATAAAAGAAGAAACTTTGACTTTCTTTTTCTATGCCTGAACTTGGACTCTTAAGTTCCCCTAATATGAATTTTGTCAAAACTCGAGTGTGTTTGAAAGGAAACAGAAAAGAAAACAGTTTAAAGTGTTTTAAAAAATATTTATAATTGGTATAAGTCATTACCAATTAGAAAATTGGTAATGACTTCCTTGGCAAACTATCCAATTACAGCCCATCTCATTGTTCTTATTTCTCTCACGCTTTTCTCCTGTGAGGGGGCGGATGAATGCGTAGCCTGCGCCAATCTTCAGGACGGCCCTTACTGCATGTCCTCTTGTCCCAGCGGCGTGAACGATGGACAGAAAGGCCTGATTTTCAAATATCCCAACAAGGAGGGTCACTGTGAACCGTGTCACCACAACTGCACCCAGGGGTGAGTCTCGGCTTGAAGCGTGCCACTGCGTATTTGTGCAGGCGTCCAAGTGTCAAAAGTGCCACTTTTCGTGCATTTCAGATGCTTCGGCCCAGGGTTGAACGACTGTTTGGAGGCGGCGAGGCTGGCGGTTAGCAGGTGACGGTTTCCCCCTGCTGGTGAAATCAAAACAAAACACATGCAGACATGTTCTTGTAGATAAGTAGATAAAAAATCTGGACAGCCATTAAGGTATTTCAGACAGTTCAAGTGTCTCCTGGGAAGAACGAAAAGAAAGAAACAGGCAACATGATTCAGTGTAAGAGGAGGAAAACCCTTTAAAAATAATAGAGTTTGTCCTCTTCAAGCACCATGAGATAAAAATTGCATCTCTACGTGTCCTAAACTATTCTAATGCTGTCATTTTGTTTAAAAAGGAGACTTGTATCTAGACGAGTTGACGTCTCAGGATGCATTTCTCCTCTGTGTCTTTCCAACCATCGGTGCTTCCCTCCGCAGTGGTCAGATCACCTGTATAGCTTTAGGGGTCCCGGCTGCCCTGATTGTCTGCCTGGCGTTGTTTTTCCTGGGAGTGTTGTACCACAGAGGCCTCGCCATCCGTCGCAAGAGAGCCATGAGGAGGTACCTGGAAAGTGGAGAGGTGAGACGTCAGAGGCCGAACCTTCACGGGTCGCGACGATTGGGCGCAACCGAGAGGACAGGACAGATAAAAACTGTTGTGTCTTTGACAGAGCTTTGAGCCTCTGGGTCCTGGAGAAAAAGGCACCAAAGTTCATGCTCGTATTCTGAGGCCCTCGGAGCTGAAAAAGATCAAACTTCTTGGCTTTGGTGTTTTTGGTACAGTGCACAAGGTATACATTATTTCTCTCTCGTTGATTCTCTGTTGGTTTCTTGACCCATCAGATTTTTCTGAAAGAATTTCTTTTTTTTGTTGTTGTTTAAGGGCTTTTGGACTCCAGAGGGAGAGACAGTGAAGATCCCAGTGGCCATTAAGACCATCCAGGACAGCTCAGGCCGACAGACCTTCACTGAGATCACTGATGTGAGTCTGTGGGACAAATATACAGGCAGGCAGGTCAAACGTAGTATTACTACAAACAGTGTTCCCTTTTTCTGCAGCATAT
The DNA here is from genome assembly GCF_001649575.2 of Kryptolebias marmoratus. NCBI lineage: Eukaryota > Metazoa > Chordata > Actinopteri > Cyprinodontiformes > Rivulidae > Kryptolebias > Kryptolebias marmoratus. Next base: position 17,398,497 of record NC_051437.1, on the reverse strand, counting down.
GCTGTCCATGGGCAGCATGGACCACTACTACATTGTTAGGTTGCTGGGAATCTGTCCCGGCGCCAGTCTGCAGCTGGTGACCCAGCTCAGTTCTTACAGTTCCTTACTGGAGCACATCAGGCAGAACAAGAACAACCTCGACCCCCAGCGCCTCCTCAACTGGTGTGTGCAGATTGCTAAGGTGTGGGCAGCAGGAATCCTTTCCAGGAAATGTGTTTTGCTGTTAAAGTTGTTGCAGCGTGGGCAGATTTTGTGCATTTGTGTTTTAGGGTATGTTCTATCTAGAGGAGCACTGCATCGTCCACAGGAATCTGGCGGCCCGCAACGTTCTGCTGAAGAACGACTATCAGGTCCAGATCTCGGACTACGGCGTGGCAGATCTCCTTTATCCAGACGACAAGAAATATGTCTACACGGACACAAAGGTTGCTGTGACTTGTCTGACGTGACCTCAGTAGTCGAGACAGATGCGTCCAAACCGCCTGCCTAACCGTTTCCTCTGCTCTCGTTCAGACACCTATAAAATGGATGGCCCTGGAAAGCATCTTGTTCCGAAGATACACTCATCAGAGTGATGTTTGGAGTTACGGTAAGAGGCGCTTAAAGTGCTTCCTCTTCACCGCGGCTCTTTGCGAGCGGCATATTTATGTGGCGCCTCACTTCTTCGGACAGGGGTGACGGTGTGGGAGATGATGTCATTCGGGGCGGAGCCGTACGTGTCCGTGCAGCCTCAGGACGTGCCAAGCGTTCTGGAGAAGGGCGAACGTCTATCGCAGCCCCACATCTGCACCATCGACGTTTACATGGTCATGGTCAAATGTACGTCTTCAAAAAACGCTTCTCCTGTTCGAACACCAGCAGAGCTCAGACTCTTTTTTTCATTGAGCACAAATAAAGACTGCATGAACAATACAATACATGATAAAATATGACACCATATGACATGATAAAATACAATATTATACAGCATAATAACATTACAATATGATAAAACACAATATACTTTACTGGAGCCTTGGGGAAATTTGTTTTGGACAATTTTGGATAATCAGACAGTTGTCTTTTATATGTGCTGTATCTTGTTTTGTTCAGGCTGGATGATTGATGAAAATATAAGGCCAACATTCAAAGAGCTGGCCAGTGACTTTACTCGGATGGCAAGAGACCCACTGAGATACCTTGTTATCAAGGTGAGGACACCCCGCAGACTTTGTTTCACAGCTTTGTGCCCCGGATTTGCACCTCAGCCCTAATTCGACGCCCCCGCTTCTCACCGTTGATCCGCAGCAGGAAGGAGACGACGCCATGCCCGGTGTAATTCACCGCAGAGAGTCAGAGCGAGGACTCCTGGACGCAGATTTGGAGGACCTAGATGAGGTGGGGCTGGATGACGGCTTGGCCACGCCTCCTCTTCAGCACTCTCCGTCGTGGAGTCTGTCGCGTTCGCGGATTAATTCGTACAGGGTAACACACAAGTGGCTAATAGGTTTACCAACGTGCTCCTTCAGAGTGTTACATGTTGGGCTTTTCTTGATTTGTAGAGTGGCACATCTCAGACTGGGCCGGCTGGATACCTGACAATGACTCCAAGTCCTGTAGATAGCATCCGCCAGGTGCGACAATCGTGCTGCAAATATACTCGCTTCTATTGTTTTTTTTTAATTAAACAAAATATGAATTTAGCTATAATTCAGAACTTCACATTTATTGTTTGAGATGTTTAAATGAGTCATTCTAACAGCCGCTGGATTTGTTTTTGTCTCTTTCTTTTTTTGCCTCAGCTGTGGTTTCGCAGGTCTCGTCTGAGCTCAGTGCGGACGCTGCCCGAGAGGTCAGAGTTCAGAGGGAGTGGCAGGGAAGCAGAGGTGCGCGAGGAAGGCCTGCGGACGGGAAGCCTTCACCGGAGCAGGCTTGCCTCGGAGAAGAGTCATCCCCGTGTGGTCGTCAGCCGACACAGGAAGCTCTCGACAGCCTCGAGTCCATCCTCGTACAAGGTGTGGACGGCAGAGGAAGAGGAGGAGTTGGATCATTATGGCTATGTTCTGCCTGCGTCACCTGGAACACCAGAAAGAGGTAAAATACATGCCAAAACCGTGGCATTCTGGCTTTACCCTCTACGTGTAAGACATTTTATTGCCTTGCTTTGAAGTAACAGATTAATCTTCTCTCATTGTGGCTCACAGTCTCTAGAATATTTCGTTCCGGCAAAAGAAAGCCAAGCCTGAAGAATAATCTTGGTCTTATGCTGTCAAACCCCTCCCAGGAATATGAAACTATGAGCACAGAGTCCAGTATTCCCTCTCTCTCCCCCAGCAGCAACATATTGCAGGGAGGCGACACACTCATTGCATGTTGTCCTAAAGTCATACCTCTACCTTCTCCAACCCTCGTGGATGTGTCACGCACAGGAACACTACAAGTGGAGGCCCTGACCTCTGCTGTCGGGAGTAATCGCGAGGCTTGTGAGGGAGCTGTGGCAGAGCAAAGAGGCTTGGCAGATACACCTCAGTTCACCAGTGCATGTGTGAGTGAAGCCGAAGGCGGGGATGAACAGGCGGAGGGAGGCCAAGGGATTGGCAGGTATGAATACATGGATATCCGGCGCTCTGACTCTTCAGAGGGAGGCGACCCAGAATTGCGAAGAAGCGGGAGTCAAACATCCGCAAGATCTGCAGCTGAGACGCGGGACGCAGACGAAGCAGTGGGAGTGTTTAAAAAGGAGGAAAGGGGGCAAGAAACCGAGAATCACCACAACACAGACGAACCCACCCATCTCCGGGCGATTCCGAGCAGTATGCCAGATGTGCTGACAGCTGGAGAGGGGAAGGTGGAGGAGTATGAGGAGATGACCGGATTAGAAGTGCCCGATGGGTGGGGGCCCACAGAATATGAGAACCTCCCGGCGAAGGAGAGGGCTGCTCCTGAGGAGGTGGGCGGTGCCAGGTGTGCAGGGATCCAGGAGTACATCAAGGTGTGTGCTGGCAGGGGGGAGCCTGGCAGCGGCGCATCATTTGACAACCCGGACTACTGGCACAGCAGGCTGTTCCTCAAGCCAGATGCTGTACGCACCTAATAAGTCTCACTCAAGTTTTGGACTATTTTTGGAATGTTTTTTCACCTATTTTCTGGGGTGTTTGTTTTCTCAAAAATCAAAGTATTAAAAGGCATATTTTTTCTAAAATTATTATTTCACTGTTTTTTTTATTTTATTTTTACAGAAAACTGTAATTTACAAAACCAAATATGATCCAATACAGACCCATAAAATACAGGTGACTGTAGGCATATCATGTAAATTCTTTTGTTAAGGGCATTTAAAATGTGCTTGGCTTTATTTTAAGGCCTAATTATTATTGCTGTGTAATTTCTTACAGTCTAATGAGATGATCCATTTAAGGACTCTCTATGTACTTTTTATTTTCATATTAATTATTGTACAATTACCTGATTTTGCATATATACAACTGTATTACTCATATCAGTGGCCCCTTTTTACATTGTCTTTATGCTTGTTAAAAATAAATATAATAATTTTATAATAAAAAAGACTCACTGACTGTTTTGTTCAATGTTTGATCAACGTACACCAATTTGTAGGCTGGCAGTTTTGTGGAAGAACGACATCAGGAAGGCGTCAATGTGATCTACGCATGCGCAATAAAAGAATTGAAGAGAGTTAACGTTAGCGTTTCCCCGTTTTCGTCTAAACTCAAGCTAAATATATGTATGTAATAAAATCACTCCGTGCATCGTTCGACATTATAGAGACAAACTTTAGTCAGTTTTTGCTTCAGTTGTCCGCCCAAAGGTAAATACTTTCGAAAACTGTCTGACCAAAGTGAAAAGCAGGAAAAGGACAACGCAACTCTCCTCTAATTGCAACAACGAATTAATTGAAATTGCATTGTTTTGTGCAGTTTTTTCTTAGATATGTGTATCTGGTGAATATAAAACCTTCTTTTATTTTTTTGTTTGTTTGTTTGTTGTGAAGTGTCACTGTGATAATATGATGAGTTTTGTGCATTTTCACGCTAAAATCCCCCGTGTTGGTGGACGAAACGCTCCAAGCTAGACGTGAATTATCTTGACAAAAAATAGTGCTTCTTTGGCAGCTGGGAGCAGGGAGGGGCGGGGCTGCGCGCAGCGTGGTCCATCCTGTATGAACGAATGACTGACTGACACCCGCCGCGGGCGACAAGAAGACAAAATAGAAAAAGTTGCTCGGAGTTCGCGGTCAGTACAGTGCCAATATGTCCGGAGATGACGAGACGCAGGAGCAGACCATCGCCGAAGACTTGGTGGTTACCAAGTACAAGATGGGAGCGGAGATCGCAAATCGTAAGCGATGAAAGCGCTACAGAGTCGCCAGTTTGATCGGTGTACAAGTATCTTGATCGGTCATGTTAGCTAGCAGCCGTGCCATGTGCCGCTGTAGCGGGACTGGATCGCATTAGGGAGATGGCCAGTGTGTGTAGCCAAGAGAAAAACGTGGATATTGCAAACAAACAGGCAGCTAATCCCGCTGCTTTCTGGATCTGGATGCCCCGGTGTCTGACGGAGCTCTGGAGCTAGCTTTGTGCCTGAGCTAACTGATTAGCAACCGCTAGCTAGCCGGAACTGCTGCCAAGTAGTAGTTTCCACACACACAAAAAGTATTGTATATATTTAAATTAAAAAAGTGCAGCTTATTCACGGATTTCATGTAAATTTAAACACCTGGTTTCCATAAAATAAAAGTATAAGCTTTCCTATAATAACCACTTTAAAGCAGAATAGTTTATCATCCCCATTGTCCAGTAATAGCTCAAATTTATATATATATATATATATAGTGCTATCAGGCTAAAATAAGCATCTCGAGGAGGTGATATGTTCTTATTATGCAAACTCGTCTAAATTGTTCTAAATGTTAAACTAAACCTTTTATGTTTCTATATTAGTGAAATGTTAATCTGTGAGCCCACACTTACTTATATTAGTTTAATCATACTTAATAAAGTGTAAAAACTGAACATCTGAGCTGATCTCACTCCATATGAATTAAAATCCATAAATGAACAACATTAATGCTGTTTCAAATGTGTTCCTCTGAACAGGGGGTTTAGATCAGCTGTTGCCAAAACTCCTGAATCCTATTTGACACAAAAGCCCAGCCTGTCCTTCTGATGAGTTATTGTTTTTTTTTTAAAACAGCTGATCTGCTGTGTTGATTTTAGCCACCTAATTTGCTCTTACCCTGGTTTGTTTATGCAGCTGCCGTCTGCTCCGTCACGTTTTAGCCTCTCTGAAAATGTTTCATGGCTGCTTTTAGAACCAAAAGGTTTAGTGCGGCTCGCTGCTAGAAACCCCTGATGATTGTGGCGCGTCAGTCTATACTGAACAGATCTATTCAGATGAAGTGCGTGAAAACGTCAACAGGGTTTTTATTTCAGGCCCGTCGTTTTCCCCCTTGAAATGTTTCTGAGCGGACGGCAATGAGCGGATGTATTGGTGCGTTGAGCACTTCGTTGTCCTTCACACCCTGTGTTTGTTGCCCTGCAGAGGCGCTGAAGACGGTGGTCGCTGCAGCCACTGCTGGGGCCTCTGTGCTCAGCCTGTGTGAGAAAGGAGATGCACTGATCGTGGCAGAAACTGGCAAAATCTTCAAAAGGGAAAAAGACATGAAGAAAGGTGAGCGTTTTTGCTGCATTTACGAGTTCCCATTGATGTGTCTTTGACTCAGCATTCTCTCATTCTGGCTCTTTATTTTTTTTCCTCCCCCCTTAGGCATCGCTTTCCCTACCTGCGTGTCGGTCAACAACTGCGTGTGCCACTTCTCCCCTCTGAGAAGTGACCCTGAAGTCAAGCTGAAGGACGGGGACCTGGTAAAGATGTAAGTTAGTCCGGTCTTTGTTGTCGCGTTGTTTTTAATAAACAGCCGTGTCTTCTCTTGACATTGCGTCGTTGTTTTCTGCGCGGGCAGCGATCTGGGCGTGCACGTCGACGGCTTCATCTCAAACGTGGCTCACAGCTTCGTCGTCGGCGCGAGCAAGGTGCGTTCTGTCGCGCTCTGCGAGAACATTTACGCCGCCACCTACCAGCGGGGGAGGCTTCCGGTGCTTAACTTGTTCCCTGTGTCCCCCTCAGGACAACCCTGTGACGGGGCGGAAAGCCGATGTCATCAAAGCGGCTCACCTCTGTGCAGAAGCCGCTCTCCGGCTTGTCAAGCCAGGAAACCAGGTAACCCCCCCACCACCACCACCTCTCCTTATTTGACCAACAGGAATACTTTTTGCAGCTCGTCTGACGTGTCGCACTCCTTTCCAACAGAACACGCAGGTCACAGAAGCCTGGAACAAGATCTCCAAGTCCTTTAAATGCTCCCCCATTGAAGGTGGGTGTGGCTGTGATTTCACCGGTTTTAACCAGATTTTTGTCTCTTTAAAGGCGACCTGGGCCAGTCAAGGTTTAATGGGAGTATTTATATTTTTTCTGGGGCAGTTACAGTAAACTGTCCTTAACTAGTGATTTTATGAGTTTAAATAAACCTGCAGTGAGCAAAGAAGCTACATCTTAATGCCAACAAGCAGCATAAAGCAAGAAGTCCTCGTGTTCAGAGCACCGACTAAAGAGTCTCTGCTGTGAAAACAACATAGGAGTATATCATACGTCGTTTAACATTATGCTAACTTTAATAAAGTATCAACACATTAATAATTTCATTTCCATGTTGGTATAATAAAGGTGTTGCAGCAGAGACATTAAAAAAAATAAAAAACGTACCGAGTGTTTTAACGGTGGACATCAGAACGAAGTGATAATAAGTTTGACATTTACAACCAAACCCAAAGTGTGAATTAACCAGAAAAATAGCATTTTCCCCCAAAATGCAGCGTGAATGTTGGGGGACTTTGAAGACGTCTCTCGAGGAAGCTAAAACTGATTTGGTACAATCAGCAGAACACAATCTAAAAGCATCATAACACTAGTTAAAAGCTCGAGTCGAATATCTGACATTATTCAGCATCTAGGTTCCCGGAAATGGCCTCAGATTTTGTTGAAGAACAAGAGCCCACTCAGGCAGCCCCATCCATTTTTATTTTACTTTGTCTTTGCCCCTCAATCCCGTACCCGAAGCGTTCGGGTACGATTCAGACGCTTGACTGATTTGATTGGCCGTCTGCAGGCATGCTGTCCCACCAGCTCAAGCAGCACGTGATCGACGGCGAGAAAACCATCATCCAGAACCCCGCTGACCAACAGAAGTGAGTTTTTCGTCGGCGGGCGGCTGTCGAACTCCCGACGGTGCTCTCTGTGACCCGCGGCTGACCCACGTCGCTTTGTGTTTCCAGGAAGGACCACGAGAAGGCCGAGTTTGAAGTGCACGAGGTGTACGCGGTGGACGTGCTCGTCAGCACCGGAGAGGGGAAGGTCAGAGGGGGGCGATTCTGATATGATGAGAGTTTCTGCTCATATCTGAATCAAAGTGAATGGGTTTTTTTTTCTGTTGCGACGCAGGCGAAGGACTTGGGTCAGAGGATCACAGTTTACAAACGAGACCCGAACAGGCAATACGGCCTGAAGATGAAGGCATCCCGCATGTTCTTCAGCGAGGTGGAGCGACGCTTCGATACGATGCCTTTCACTCTGAGGTGACGTCTTCTCGCTCCCCTTTATTTTTCATTTTAACTGTTGCGATAGTCCCCTCGGGCTGCCCCGACTCACCTCGTCTCTTCTCCTTCATATCTTCAGAGCGTTCGAGGACGAAGGGAAGGCCAGGCTGGGTGTGGTGGAGTGCGCCAAACACGAGCTGCTGCAGCCGTTCACTGTGCTGCATGAGAAGGAGAGTAGGTAGACCGACCGATAAGAGAAACACAAAAGTTTTAATTGTTAGAATCGTTAAAGAACGGGGACAAAGTTCTCGTTGTTGAAGGAGGAAGCTGTGTCAGTCAAGAAGCAGGAGCTGAGCTCCACCTCATTTCTGCCAGAAGTATTTTAACTGCAATTTTTTTCTTTTTTTTTTTTTGTTTCTTGAGCTGGTTCTCCACCGCATTGCAGTTGTTGTGACAACAGTCTCATTTGCTTTCAGCTAATGTACCTGAACAAATCCAGTCAGATACTAAACCAAAATACGTGGGGTGGGAGATGTCATCAATCAGCCTGTTTTTGCAACATGCCATCCTCCTCCTCCTACTCCTCTTCCTCCTGCTCCTCTGAGTGGCTCACATTAGATAAAAACAAACCACAAGAGACTGATGGATATTGAGAATGACAACCTGTGCCCGTGACAGCAGTATATTACCCACTTGGTGGTGGGAAATGTCAGTTTTCATTTGTAAAAATAGACGACTGAACAGCATTCAGTCTCTTCACACAGGCCGAGTCCCCTCAGATACGTCTGTAGTTTGAGTTCTCCTGAGACTCCTAATATGAAACCATGAGGGATAAGGGTTAAAATGTTCCACAGTGATTGTACGTCCTTGTGGTGCGAAGCCTGTGCCCGACGCTCCCGTAATTCCCAACTTAGCTCTTTTCCGTAAAAAAAAAAGGTAATTCTCCTCCGTGACTTGTGTTTAAGTGTTTACTTAAACAAAATGAAACGGGTACAAAAAATGCAGACAAGCAAAATGACTAGTAAACTGAATAAGCTAAGTAAACGGAGGTCAAAAGACTGTTGGGCTTCACTCCAACATGCATACGATCTATATTTTTCATCGCAGCGCCACCCACAGGACAAACATAAAAATGCTAATCTCAAACCAAGTTCCATACAAAAGAAAATAACTTAAATTATACATGTAACCATCACAAAACTTAGTTTAGGCTCTTACATCACCGGCCCCTAATTGTTCACATTGTCTTTGGGAAAAATTAAGCAAATCATTAGATAAGACGACTAAACTATCTTTATACTATTACTTAAACAATGTGCCCCATTGCAAAATGTCCATAACAAAAAATTATCCATCTTCAGATTCTTGAAGGAGACACAGCTTTGCCACCGGGCGGCAAAGTTCGTTGGTCTTGGTTCTTACTTTAACCTGACGGACAAACCCTTTGCTGTCAGGAAACGTCTCGATTACCCTTCCAAGAGGCCAGGAGTTCCTTGGTGAGGTGTCATCGACAATGAGCACAACATCATTAACATGCAAGTTTCTTCCGGATGTGGGCCATCGCTGTCGCTCTTGGAGTTGAGTGAGGTATTCCTTACACCATCGTTTCCAGAAGACATCAGCAATATACTGAATCTGTCGCCATCTGCGCTTAGCATACTGGTCATCTTTGTTGAACACTCCAGGTGGTAGATCAGGCTTGGCCTTGAGCAAAAGCAGATGATTAGGTGTTAACGCTTCTAAATCATTCAGATCCGAAGATGTTGTTGTTATGGGTCTACTGTTGATAATTGCTTCGGCCTCACACAGTAAAGTGTGAAGCCCATCTTCATCCAACATCTGCTCCTTAACAGTGGTGTTCAGAATCTTTCTCACTGAGCGAATCAGACGCTCCCAGCTTCCTCCAAAGTGGGAACCTGCTGGAGGATTGAAGTACCACTGGACACCCTTTTGTTGCAGCGTCTTCGTGATCTTACTTGCGTTCCATTCTTTGATAGACTTCTTCAACTCCAAATCAGCTGATCGAAAGTTTGTTCCGTTGTCGGAATATAACTCCTTAACTTGCCCTCTTCTTGCCATGAATCTCCTTATAGTATTGAGGCATGCATCCGTATCGAGTGACGGCGCAACTTCCAAATGTATGGCTCGTATGGCGAGTCATGTAAAAATAACACCATATCTTTTTATTTGTCCTCTTCCTCTTTTCAACAGGAATGGTCCAAAATAATCAACCCCTACTCTTGTGAATGGTGGGTCATCGGGTTGGACTCGACATCTTGGCAGATCAGCCATGAGCTGGCTGCTAGGTGTACTATGCAATCTTCTGCACGTGACACACTTAGACAAAAACTTTCGGATGGCTCCATTTGCACCAGGAATCCAAAATCTCTGACGTAATTCAGCCAACATATGGTTCCTCCCAGCGTGACCTGTCTTGTTATGAATGTCTCCTAGCACAAGTTTAGTGATGTGGGAATCTTTAGACAGAATAGCTTGTTGCTTAGAATCATGTGGCAAAGCTGCCCGACTCAACCTTCCTCCAACACGAATGATGCCCTCCTGCAAAAGTGGATTAAGCTTGTATAGTGAGCTGCACCTTTTCACTTTATGATGTTCCTTTAGCGATGCTAAGTCCTCACTAAACTCCTTTCTTTGGCAGTGTTTCACGATTTCTGTTTCGGCTTTCTTTAAATCTTCACAGGTTAACTGCCTTTCTTTGCCAGTTCTTGTGAAAACTGAAGAATTCCTCCTCTTCTTATTAAATCCGTTTTGTTGCTTACGGCTAGCTGTCAGCTCTCTGAGAAGATCTTTCAATTTCAGAAACCATGCAACAGCTCGCTTTAACTTTATCCAAGAGGAGAAATGCTTCATCAGCTGCTCTGTTGCATCCGGCTGTTTTTGAACCATGGTCATGTGTGCTGAAGTGACCCTTTTGACCTCTGGGTCATCCAAGTCAACCATCATAGGATCTGGGTTCCTGGGCCACTGATCTTCAGGGCTGAGTAAGAATCCTGGGCCTGACAGCCAGTTTTTGCATTTCAAAAACATCTCGACACCGAGTCCTCTGGACAGATGATCAGCTGGGTTAAGAGTGCTATTGACATACTTCCATTGCGATGTTTTAGTGTTCTCAATGATTTTTGTGACTCTATTAGCAATAAACGTCTTGAACCTCGCGCTTTCACTATTTAAGTATTTTAGCACTGCTGTGCTATCGGTCCAAAACACAGAGTCCTTAAGCTCCAATTCCAGCCCATTCCTGAGAAGCTTGTCCATTTTAACTGCCACTGTGGCTGCAGTCAGTTCCATTCTTGGAATTGTTGGCGTCTTAACTGGAGCAATCCTTGCCTTTGCCATCATTAAAGCGCATTGAGCTTCCCCTTTGTCATTGCGCATAAGCAGATAACTTGCTGTTCCGTAACCATCCTCACTAGCATCAGCAAAGTGATGCAGCTGGGCAAAGACTGGAGCACCAAACTGTTTTGCTTTAACACATCTGGATACTCCAAAATCCTGAAGAAGCTGCAAACTTTCAGACCACTGTTTAAAACTTTGTACAATGTTCTCTGGGAGAATGTCATCCCATCCATATTTTTCTCTGCACAAACTCTGTAAGATCCTTTTGACAGGCTACACCACAGGAGCAATGAATCCCAAAGGATCAAAGACTGAACTAATCAGGGACAGGAGGCCTCTTCTTGTGTGTGGTTTGTTTTTGATGTTGATTTTGAATTTAAACTGATCAGTTTCAGCACACCATTGAATACCTAATGCCCTCTCCATTGGCAAGTTGTCCTGATTTAAGTCCAAGTCCTGAAAACCTGGAGCCTTTTCCTCTTCGGGAATTGAGTTTAGCAACTTCTTGTTGTTGCTAGACCATTTCGTTAGTCGAAATCCACCCTTTGCCAGCATGCATCTCAAATTGTTGCAAAGAGTCACTGCAGTGTCTTCATCGGCCGTAGATTTAAGACAATCGTCCACATAAAAATTCTTCCTGACTGTCTGTGCCACTTCGTAGCCAAACTCTTTCTCAAAATCTGCTGCACATTTTTGAAGTGCAAATGTTGCAATGCTTGGCGATGAGGTGGCTCCAAAGATGTGAACCAACATCTTATGTTCTACGAGCTCCCGCTTATAATTGCCATCAGGCCACCAGAGAAATCGGAGCAGATTTGTGTCTTCGTTACTGACTTTAACCTGATAGAACATGGCTTCTATGTCAGCCATAAATGCCACTTCCTCCTGTCGAAAGCGCGTAAGCACTCCCAGTAGAGAGCTTGTCAAGTCTGGTCCTTGTAGAAGCTGCTGGTTCAGTGATGTTCCCCGAAAACTCGCAGCACAATCAAAAACAACACGAAGCTTTTGCTTTACAGGATGTCTGACTCCATGGTGAGGCAGATACCAAATTTTTCCATCTGCAGACTCACACTCAGCTTCGTGAAGCTTCACAGCATGTCCCTTTTGAATGAATGCTACATATTCCTCATAAAACTTGGCATCTTTAGAAAACCGTTTTCGTAAATTGAACGCACGTTGCTCTGCAATGCATCGATTGTTTGGCAACGACAGAGACTTGTTTCTCATGGGAAGACAAATGGTATAATGCCCATCAACAAGCACTGAGGACTGTGACACCATCTCGATGAACCTATGATCTTCTTTAGACATTTCTGTGTCTTCACTTTGTCCAATGTCAGGAAAATCCAGTTTAAACTGAAGCTGCCAAAGTTCTTCTAACTTGGCAACAGAGATTCTGTTAGCAGTCACTTCTGTAGGTTTGCTTTCATCCACAAAAGCACTTCCACCTCTGAGCGGTCCATTTATTGTCCACCCCAATCTGGTCCTCACACTATAAGGTCCATTTCCTACACTGCTGATTATCTGCAGTGGTTCCATTGCCTTTGGAACGTTCGCTCCAATGAGCAGGCCAACTTCAGCTTTGATGGTAGGAAGCCTTACATCTTTCAGATGTGGCCAGATGTTAACATCCTCCTGACAAGGAATATTCTCCTTTGCCACTGGAATAGTTTCCTGGGAAAATACTTCTGGAAGCTGTATATACTGGTCACCATCTAGGTTACTTATTTCCAACCCATTTACTACAGAAGTATTCACATAGGCTTCCTTTCCCATTGTACGCAGTAAGATGTTGGTATTACGCCCCGTAATACACAGCTGATTTATGAGTGAGTTTGTGGCGAAAGTGGCAGAACTACCTGGATCCAAAAAGGCATAAGTAGTTACTTCTTCAGTTCCTTTTTGTGACTTAACACGTACCGGAATAATTGACAGAACACAATCTTCCTTACCGGCCCCAGTGACTCCAAAGTTTTCACTCATCTGAACAAGAGCGCTTGATATTGTTTGTCTTTCACAACTTTCCCTTGTTGTTTCCTGTCCCAACTCTTTAGGAGTAATGTGTAACAGTGTAGGATGCAGCCGTGAACATTCTTGACACTGAGCCTTTTCCTTGCAGCCATTACTCATGTGACCATGTCTTAGACAACCAAAGCATAATCCCTTGCTTTTCAGGAAATCTATCTTCTCTGCATGTGTTTTACTCTTCAGTTTTCTGCATGACGAAAGAGTGTGTTGTTCTCCTTTACAAAATCCACAAGGTTTGCTCTTTGCATCTAGATGAGGTGTCTGTGTTCTTTGTCTTTCCGGCTTGCAGCTGTCTGTATCATCTCTATTTTCAACTTTAGGAACAGAAACAGTTGTAGTGAACACCCTTTTTGGTTGAGTCGTTTGTGGACGCTGCTCCTTTAACTTCTGTTTTGCAGGTTCCTTTGCGCTTGTTGAATCCTTAATATTTCCATATAGAGGATGAAGCATGTACTTAACCTGCTTATTTACAAAATCGACAAAATCTTTAAATTTTACTCTTTTCCTTGTGTTTTCTTGCAAGTCACAAGCCTTCTTTCTCCATGTTTCTCTGAGCTTATACGGAAGTTTGTTAACCAGAGCCTTAATATTAGTCGTGTTATCCAAATCTTCCATGTAGCTAATATCTGCCATGGCATTGCAGCAGCTTGTCAAAAACAAAGCAAAGGATTGCAGAGCAGTACCATCTTCTGGCTTGATAGTCTGCCAGCTCAACACTTCACTGATATATGCTTCAGCTATTCTGTAGTCGTCACCGAAGAAGTCCTTCAGCATCTGCCTAGCATGAGCGTAACCTACTGACGGTTCCATGTGAAGGCAGCTTTTTACAAGTTCATGTGGTTGTCCTGCTGTGTACTGCAACAAAAACTGAAGACGATCTGAATTACTGTCAGTACGACCTTCAATTCCATGCTCTATAGCTCTGATGAAGGATTTGTACTCCAACGGATCTCCTTTGAATATTGGAATCGTGAGGTCAGGCAACAGTGATGCTTTGTGATTCTTTACAAGATACTCGGTTACAGTAGCTTGCTGAGAAACTGCCTTGCAAAGACTGTCTATCACTAGCCCATCATTGGGGGTGGTGTTCATAGCGTGTGGAGAACTGGGTGCTTTCATGGGTGGAACACCATGGCCCATAGTGTGTGAGGGTAAAACACTATGCAGCGGTTGTGATACGTTGGCATGTGATTTTGTTTTACTCCCACTTTCGTCTGTTCTTATAATACTTTTAACTTCTTGAGTGCCTTCATATTTTTGCAAAACTTCCATTTTTGCATCCGCCTCAGCCAAAGCAGTGTGCATTTCATGCATCTCCTTTTTAGCCTTTATAGACGCTTCCACTCTTTGCTGTTCAGCTTCAAATTCTGCTTCTCGTACTTTTTCTTGAGCTAGTCTAAATTTTTTCTGCGCTTGCCAATCTGCTTCTTCCCGTTCAATTGCCAACTTTGCCTGCAAAGCTGCTGCCTTAGCCTGTAATGATGCACGCTCCATTTCTGCCTTCATCCTGACGGATGAAGAGGTGGAAAAAACGCTACCTCTTTGTGATCCGTGTCTGCTGTGTCTCGTAGACCTTGATAATGCTGACCTACTGTCTTCAGGTATCACCTGTTCATCACACGTTTCAGCGAGTTCAACCCGTTTTAAAACCTCTTTCATCCAATCCTCACATTTCCAGAAAAACGTATTGATTGTCTCCATCTTAGGATCAAACCAATTCCTTTGATCATCCAAAAAATCCTCCTCAGTCATGTACTGTCTTAAACCTGCATTTAAGTCCGAAAACTCCTGTTGCAGTTTACTGAAATCAACACAGAGGTTATTTTTAACCGCATCTGCATTTCCATCATCCTCCATTAACTGCTCAATTTTTCGTTTCATGGTAGTTAACTGGGATAATTTGTATCTACGAGCTTGGATTTGTTTGGTTATGCGCTCTTCTACAGCCTTTTCAGTCATTTTTACTGTCCGTTTTCCAATATCCTGTTCATCCATACGAGCAAACTGTCCACACGTTGTTAAAGTCAAAAATCCACTGCGCCTGTCGGCACTTAGCAATTAGCTCACAATTCGGCGATTGTAGCTAACAGCTATCCATAAACAAAGGCTAGTCTCACTTACAGCTTTCCGTTCTCCTTCCTTCCAGGCATCATTCTTGCTTCCAAAACGTCCAATCTGTCTGTTTAGAGTCCAGAATCCATGTGAAGCAAGTCTTTTGACGAAAAAATGTACGTCCTTGTGGTGCGAAGCCTGTGCCCGACGCTCCCGTAATTCCCAACTTAGCTCTTTTCCGTAAAAAAAAAAGGTAATTCTCCACCGTGACTTGTGTTTAAGTGTTTACTTAAACAAAATGAAACAGGTACAAAAAATGCAGACAAGCAAAATGACTAGTAAACTGAATAAGCTAAGTAAACGGAGGTCAAAAGACTGTTGGGCTTCACTCCAACATGCATACGATCTATATTTTTCATCACAGCGCCACCCACAGGACAAACATAAAAATGCTAATCTCAAAACCAAGTTCCATACAAAAGAAAATAACTTAAATTATACATGTAACCATCACAAAACTTAGTTTAGGCTCTTACAGTGATACTGAACACCTCTTCAATAAGGCGACAGTCTGTCATTTAATGCAGACAAATTTTTATATTAGCAGATGTGACGTGTTTTTGCCAGTGTCAAGTAGTTCATAGGGATGGACATTTTAAGGGGGAAAAAAACACTAATTATTACATTTTTCTTTGAATATTTAACACCCAGTTCCCCTCATCCTGTCTCCCCACCACCTCGTTCGTGCAGGGCTGATTAATTTAACAGGAAGCTTCAGCACATCAAACGCTAATTTAGCTAATTTAAAAAGCACTGTTAGGAAACAACTTGGTGTCACGTTAACTCTTTGAATTTACGCACTTTAACTAGACTTTAAATATTCAAAAGTCACCGCCCGTCCCCCACTCGTCGCAACAAACTCTAATCTTTCAACGCTTGTTTTTCGTTCAGGCGAGTTCGTGGCCCAGTTCAAGTTCACCGTGCTGCTCATGGCTAACGGACCTCTGCGGATCACCAGCTGCCTCTTCGAGCCCGACCTTTACAAGTCCGAGCACGAAGTGGAGGACCCTGAGCTGAAAGTAAGACACGCCCCCGATGAGGCGACACACTCAGCTGGAAGGCTTTAATAGTTTTCTGGATATATTGCGTCTTTGACCTTATGCGCTCGTGCCTGTCTGCTTTGCGTCCATAAAGGCTTTGCTTCAGAGCTCGGCCAGCAGGAAGACTCAGAAGAAGAAGAAAAAGAAGGTGACTTTCAGAGTAATGCGTTTTGAGAACCCGGGAGCCCCGCTCTCCAGTCGTTTGCTCAAACCTGGGGTTTGCTTGCGTTTCCTCTAGGCTTCGAAGACCGTTGAGAGCGCCACGGGACAGGCGATGGAGACCGAAGCTGCGGAATAAGATCTCAACAAAACGATGACAGAAATCCGACGACCCAAAGAGCAGACGGCGCCATTACCTTCCGCCCCGACTGTCCAAGGCGCTCGAGGGCAGAGCCGCTGTGAACACATCTGAATCTAGCTGATGTCAGTCTGGGACGATGCTGCGCCTGCATTCTGCCACTCCACGTGAAACACACACACACACACACACACACACACACACACACACACACACACACACACACACACACGGCATTGACCTCTTATTGCAGACATTATTGTGTGGAAGAAGTGGGAAATGAAATGAGTTTGATAGAGCAGCTGAGGATGATGAATGCACGGTGATGTCAGTGAAACACACCTGAATCCATGCCTGTTGAAAGGAGTGTTAGCTCTTTGTGGACACATTCGTCACCGTGTCATTATTACTTGTCAGCACTCTTGAATAAACTGATCGCAGCATTTATCCTTCTAACTCTTAGGTCTGTGCTTTAGTTGATGCTTCCCAGAGTCCACAGCAGGTTACCCGGATAACAATTCCTAAAACTGACATATGAAGACCTTGAATTTCTCTTTTCTCTGTGGTGGACGATCTATTCTCCTGCCAAGAGTTCAGCATCCAGTCCTCTGGTTCCACAGCTGAGTCTGACAGTCTGTTTTTACACGACAAGTCTGTACTGGTTAGAAAGATTGATGCTTTTGTAAAACAAATCCCAGTTTCAGAGACTATTTTTGGGAACAATAAATAACCATCTGGCATCATTTGTGTACTTGTGTTTTGTTTGTTTCTGAGCATTTAAGACAATTTATTGTGATTTTTTTACTCATTTAATTTTAAAAGGTTAACCAGTCCTTATTGGAAACTTTATTACTGCGATTAAATTATGTGGTCTCTCAAGAGCTAAAATATGGGGGAAAAAAATCTTTTAGACTTTATGAATTTTTTGTACACCAACTCCATCCATCCCCCTTTTTTTAAAAGCAACACCAGCCTTAACGGTATATCACAACAGCTGTACTGTATAATAAAGACAGTACAGCTAAATTAGATCAAATTCTTGATGACAAGAATAAAAAATCCGATTCTAAGAACATATAGTGTTTAGCTGAAACTGTAGACCTCAGAAGTTTTAAAGTAGCTTTAAAAACGATGAAATAGTCTCGTGTCTCTGTACTGTGCTGAAAAACTCAATTTACCATGTATCAGTAGCCGTCCACCACATTTGGCGTAACATTCAGTATAAATATAGTGTCGCCTTGAAGTGACGTCATACGTAGAGCGTCTTCCTTAGCGTTCGGTGAGTACATTAGCTGTTTTCAGAATCCAAGTTAATCAGCTTCATCGTGTGATCCAGTAAAATAATCCTTGATTTGTTTCTTCTATTTTCAGCCCCCCCCTTCTCGAAATGAGAGCTAAGGTTGGTGTTTTACTTTTCCGTGGTGAGACAAATAGACTTTTGCTGGTGCTAACATACGTTAGCTAGTTAGGTAGCCAGCAAGCAAGCGTGAATCTTTTTTGCAGCCGTTGGAGATTGTGTCGAAACTGTTTACGATTTATGGGTCTTACAGTTAGTTATTTTGGCTGTTTGTTCATTTTGAGTGTGTTCTTAATTCCATTTTTTATTTTTTGTTTTGTTTGTAGTGGAGAAAGAAGCGCATGCGCAGGTGAGATTTTGTGTGGGTTTTCTCATTCAGCGGCTTGAGTTCAGTGTCGTGTTGGATGTTTTCATCTGATTGGGGTTCGCGATTCTGTATGCAGGCTGAAGCGCAAAAGAAGAAAGATGAGGCAGAGGTCCAAGTGACGTGTCCCCGTCCCAGCTGTGGACAGCTGGACAGCCTGAGGCCTCCCGTGTGTCCCCTGAGGACAGAAGGAGGACCAGCAGCTGATTGAGGCTCAGGAGGAGATTTAACACCTGCTGCTTGTCAGGCTTCTTCTCCTGGACATTCTGAACTCTTTCTTATTAATTCCTCAACTTTTGTCATTTGGTTTTGTTTATACTGTGATTAAAGGTTTTGGTTTGTAAAATCCCCACCACCTAAGTTCTCACTTTTTGTTTCAAAAGATCTAATCTGATAAAACAGGTTTATTTATCTTAATAGGGAACAGTCAGTTGGGACGAGATTGAGACGAGATCTAAATAATTGCAACACAAACTTTAGTTACAGACTTGATGAAACAATGGTTAAAATAAAATTTAGCACCCATAAGTTGCGAAATAATGACATGGCTGCAAAGATTTTTGAATGTTGCAGGAAAACCTGATGGGCAAAATAAGTGAAACACAGCTGCTGAACAGACAATCTGAGGTGTGCTGACAACAGGTTAGGATCTACACTTTAAATTTGACACTTGAAAAGTAATTTCAGACCAAAATTTACACTAGGATTTAAACAACATGTAAAATAAGTTGCTGACTAGTTGAGGTGATTGGGTTTAAAGCAAAGCCAATTTAAACTTGGAATCCTAAAAAATATTCCAAACAAAACCACAGCTGCTGTAGGAAACAGGGACATGTACTGTAAAGTTCAGCGTGTGCAACACAGTAACTTCCAGCTTTAAATCCCACCCCACTTCCTGCTGACTGCTCCAGGAGGAAGCGTAAAACTAAACAGTCCTGGAGCCAAAATAGGAACACTTCAATTCCCTTTATACCGCCTAGAACCATATTGGGGGAAATAAAATTAGACACTTAAGTCTTACAGAGTCCAGTCAGGTTGTAAAGTCTATACAATGCTTATTTAAAAGACCAGGGTAGTAAAAATGACAAATTCACAGACTGATTTAACCCTGGTCCTGGAGGAACACAATGCTGCATGTTTTAGATGTTTCCCTGCGCTGACACGCCTGATTTAAATGAGTGAGTGAGAGCAGGGAAACAATGCAAACATGCAGGATAGTGTTCCTCGAGGACCGGGGTTGGGAACCACTGGTGTAGGATGTACAAAACAAACAAACAGACTGTCATGTGCCAAAGAACGCAAACAGCTCCAGTTCTTTAACCCTGACGGAATTCCCTTTGTCCTTCTGAGAGTCTGTACTCCGGAATCTGGACAGGAGTCAAGACAATTTTCCAAATGCGCTCGGTCTTTTGTCCTTGCGTGGCGTCTTCATATCTCATCCTGTCTTTTGCAGCATAAAGTTGAAAAGGCTCTTTGTCCTTGCAGTCAGTCGCCTGTGTTATGAGATTTATTTGCTGAATGCACAGCGGCGTCACCTTGCAGAAAAGACGTGTTTTTCGCAACTTTTGAACGTGTTATTTAACCGAGTTGATCTTTAATATTAAGGATTTAATATACTTTTTTTTAAAATCTGGGTTCACAGCTGCAGGCAAAAAGAAAGCTCACTAGATGATGCTGATTAAACAACAACAAAAAAACCCCTCCCTACAATTACACATATCAAAATTATTAAACCATTTAAGTTTCACAGAGGATATCATGCAAAAAAGTGACTCCCTAATTGATCTACTGGATTATATTTAGCAGTAATGTTGAACCCTAATAAATGCTGACATAAACATTTACACAGGGTGAGACAAAAAGGGACGAGCTTGAACTTTATTTGTCTCTTTAAATCAGGTTCTCCCACCGACTGAAGTAATAATCTGTGGCTTTGACCCTAAAGCTGTGTTTTTTTAAACTCTGCCAAAACCAAGGTTCCTTCTTCTGACATACAGGAGACCCGGCGCCACGGTGACTTTGACCTTCTTGCATCACAGCCTGCAGCATTTCAACACCGCCGACTCATGATCGTGATGACCACCACTTCTGCTTCTGCAGGAGCACAAGAAAAAAAAAAAAAAGATGCTGACCTCAGACTTTTAACGCAGATGTGCAAATGATGTGGACGAAGGATTTTGTGGCTTCTGGGGCTTTGGCGATTGTGCTGCAGATAACTAAAAGTTGACAAACGGTGTTGATTAATTAGCAGAAAACAGAGAAGTCGTTCGGTGTGCTGGTTTGAAGGAAAAAAAGGTGCGACGTGCTCATTCAAGCAATAAAATTGACAAATCGTAATCAGTCACTAAGATTTGTCATAGCATGTTTCTAAGAACACATGAGAACTTATTGCACATTTGAAACATCTGAAATCAGCCTTTTTGTTTATTTGAAGTCATGTGACCCACCGGCCTTGTTGTCTGTTGACTGAACTCGTGCTCCGTCTGTGTGCACAGAGGATCATCAAAGTTTTCACCCTCAGAGCAAATATTCAGAGAACTGCCCGGGTGTTTCCAGGCAACAAAGAAGCTGTTTTACGCCCCGCTCTGTTTAGTTGGTACAAATGAAGCTGCCAGTGAGAGGAGTGGGGAAACAAACAAACACGGTCCCTGCCAAAGGCAAATTCTGGCTCAAACGTCTGCTTTTTAACTGTGTAAACACAGGATCTGTGATGTTTGACCAACATCAGCGACAGTGTTGTGTCTGCTGCTTGGATACACTGCACTGGAAGCTTCGATCTGTGGCGAAGGCGGTGAATTAAAGTCCACTTACCTGCCTTCAGTGGATATAAAAGCGCCACGCGCCCGCGTTAACATGCCTGGTTTATGTGATGAGTCAGGATCAGTTGTTTCAAAACCTTTTCCTGAAACAAAAAATATCTTGTGTGGGGGTAAAAAATGATCATTATAATACCACCATACCTGCAGTGAAACATGATGGTGGCAGCATCATGATGTGGGGTTGGAACTGGGGTTTTCATCTGTGTGGATGGAAAGATGACAGTTTTTGCAGCTGAGAATATTTAGCTTTTTGCTAAAAAGACAATTTCATTAGCCTTTAGCTACATTTAGCTTTTAGACAGCCTTTTCTAACGTTTACCTTTAAGCTAGCATTGTGTAACTTTTTTGCTTTTTGCTACACTTCAGCTTTTTTATCTTTAAGCTAGCATTTCATTACTTTTCGCTTTTAGCCAGCTTTTTGCTCCTTTAGGCATTAGCTACCATTTTGCTTCTTTTATCCTTAACAATTAATTTTCAGCTTCTTCAGCATATTTTAGCTGTCATTCAGCACTCAGCAGTCACAGCTATTTCATGTAAAATGCTCATTTCTCTGTCATTTTTTGTCATGGTTTTAGGGAGTGGGCCGAACCCAAAATGCTGGCAGACATGGAAAAACTCTAAGTAAATCTAATCTTTTTACAAAGGAACAAAACAAAAGGCAGACGAGGCAGCAACTAAAACTAAATAACAAAAGGGAACACAAAGGGCACAGGGAACAAAACACCAAACAACAAAACTGAGCAGAATTAAAGAAACAATAAACCAAATTCAAAAACAAAGCTAACATAACCAAATCCTCACATTTTTACATATAATTTTCCCAGCAACAGATTATTTTTTTATTCAGTTGAAACATACAGGATTTATGTAAAGATGGAAAAAACAGATTATCATAGCTCCATATTTCCTCCAACTTCAAACAGCTGCTGTTTTAAGGGCAGATTTTTCCGTCCCCTGTTCAAACCTGTCGGAGCTGCTGCAGTGAACCTCTGCGCATGCGCGTTAAGGAGGCTTCGCGTTAAAAAGGAAGATAACGGGCTGAGCAGTCACGGTGTATGTTACAAGCGGTCCTTTCGGTTGCCATGGTGATGGCTGCACTCAGCTGCATCCTCTCGCTTCTTCGGGAACAGTAATTTTATTTATTTATTTATTTATTTATTTATTTATTTATTTATTTATTTATTTATTTATTTAT
>NC_051437.1:17360944-17376297 GCF_001649575.2 Kryptolebias marmoratus | reverse complement strand
GCTGTGAGGGGCGCTGTGGGGGCTGCCGCCATGGACCCGCGCTTTCACCGCTCCATCATCAGCCGTGGGGTTCTGGGTTAAGAAAGAAAATACATAAATAAATTAAAAGGTGTCTCTCTCCGCGCTCGCCGCTCCGTCGCAGAGCCAAGTGGAGCCCCGGCGAGACGAAGCCGTACCCCACAGGCGGGAGGGGTGAGGTTCATGATGAGGGACAGCAGGGGGCCCGCGGCTCCCGCAGCCCCGGCGGCCTCACCGGGCCGGCCGGCCGCGGAACGCGCCGTCAGCGCGCTGTGGGCGTTCGGGAGGTCCGTCGCCGCCGTGCTGCCCGTCTACCTGGCCGGATACTACGGCCTGAGCATCAGCCTGGTGCTGTTCGGGCTCATGCTCTACACGGGGTGGAGGCACAGTCGCCTGGAGAAGGAGAAGAAGCTGAAGTCTGCCATGTACCTGCTGGAGAACGAGAAGGAGTTCACCACTGAGACGGTTTTCAGAGCCAAGAGGGATTTACCTCACTGGGTAAGAGACGCGGTGCTCCTCGCTCGAGGCGGCTTGTTTTCTGCAGGATGGACCACCTGTGTGAGGCTGAGCCTCCGCTGCATTCCTGCAGCTTTATTACATTCTTACAAAGGATAACATTTATCTGAGTTTTTACCATAAATGCCCCAAAACGTGACCCGGGCTGCACAACTGTTCATGCGTTTAGACATCCATCTGGTCTAATCTGCTGCCACACTAAAGAATGCGAATGTATGCAAATGTGGAATAAAGTGATATTTAGAGGAATGGAAATTATTTAGTCCCGCAGTTGTGGGTTTGCTCCCTTGGACCTGCTTTGACCTTATCTGGCTTCAAAAACATGGTGACTCAAGAACATCCCTCAGAGCAGAGCAGAGATGGTGATCAAGACCATATCAGGATAAAGAGGAAGAGGGAGTAAGCTGTGTGTGTGTGTGTGTGTGTGTGTGTGTGTGTGTGAAGAGAGAAATGCTGCATGTTTATGTGAGCAGAGGGCTAGTATCTCTTGTGACTAATGTGGTTAGTGGTTTCCTGAACGCTGGTTAGTTTATTTCTCTTCATGTTTGCCCAAATCTTAGGAATCCAAATGAAGAGAAATGACTTAATCATGTAAAAAAATGCTGCCTTTTTAATTAATTCACCTTTCGAATGCAAATTCGAACAGACACATCTCAAAGTTGTTCTCGTAGCATTTTCAACCTATGAGCCGGCGCAGATGTAGCCCTGCTGCAACCGTTTCCATCACCTCTCCTCTTCTGCTCGTTCACAGGTCAATTTTCCAGAAGTGGAGAAAGTGGAGTGGCTGAATAAGGTGAGCTTCCCTGCTTCGTTCGTTCAGAGTGTGCGTTGTGAACGACTCTCGGCTACTACCATACCGAATTTTAGGACAGCGGCTGTAAAATTGACTGAGCTATAATCATTTTTTTGGTTTGCTGAGGTCAAACGGCTGTGGCTTATGGGGCGCCGTTTGTAAAGGAGCTTGTGCTAAAAATTCATGCCTAAATTTTGTCACATTTAGCTTCAAACACTGTTTAAAAATGTAGTGTTGATTTTCTGATGTCACTTTTTACAACATTTAGATTTAACATTTAACATTTAGATTTAACATTTAGCATTTAGATTTATATTTAGTATGTAGCTGTAACAATTACATGCAACTAGCTAAATGTTGTAAAAAGTGACATCAGAAAATCAACACTACATTTTTAAACAGTGTTTGAAGCTAAATGTGACAAAATTTAGGCATGAATTTTTAGCAGAAGCTAAATGTGACAAAATTTAGGCATGAATTTTTAGCAGAAGCTAAATGTGACAAAATTTAGGCATGAATTTTTAGCACAAGCTCCTTTACAAACGGCGCCCCATAGTGGCTGCCATCTTGAATTGGGTTGGCTCCAAAGGTTAGAGGTGCATCCAGTGGTTATTTCATGAAAGCTTTAATGAAATCCATCCAGTGGTTTATGAGATATTTTGCTAACAGACAGGCTCATCCACCTTCACCTTCACCTTTCAGTACTGAGGCATTCACGATTCACCTGAGTGGCTCCAACGAAAAGGAGCAGCAGAGCCTCTGGTTTAATGTTGAAACGAAGTGAGCGTGACCAGACTCTGAGAGAGGAGCTAACCCTCCGCTGGAATTAAGAGGCAGGGAGAGTGGCCCAGATCATATCGCAGCTTCTTCGTCTCTGTCAGTGCAGTGAGGTCCCGTCAGAGCCAGGCGAGCGTGGAGATGAATACTAACAACACCGGGCTGCTCTTCTGGAGGAGAATCTAGTTTGACCCTCCAGCTGTCACAGAGGCTCTGAGCATGAGCTGGGTGTGTTTCATGACGGGAGCGTGGGAACTTAAATTCAGCTTTCACACTTTTGTTTTCTCCCGTTTATGGTTTCATACCTACTCAGACTATTTCTGTATATTTGTGCTGCTTTAGCCGTTCATATACCAAACTGCTCGGGTATATTCTGCTATTACTTTTGGGCATTGTATAATAATTAATTTTATTTAAAATGAAATTTTCCATAGAAACACTCTGAGGTCTCTTCAGTTCCTTCAAAACCAGAGTTCTTCCTGAAATCTGCTTCAGCCTTCTGGCTCTATTTTTGTTTTCTTATGCTAGCTTTTAGGTTTTAGCTACTGTTCAGCTACTTTTAGCAGCCATTCTGCTACCTTTACCTTTTACCTATCAATCTGCATGTTTAGCTTTTAGCTACAATTTTGCTCCTTTTGCTTCTTTTAGTGTTTAGCTACTGTTTAGCTTCTTTTATTTTTTAGCTACCATTCAGCTTCTTTAGCTTTTTACCTACCATTTTGCTACTTTTAGCTACCATTCCTCTCTTAGCCTTTAGCTAATAGTCTGCTCCTTTTAGCCTTAAGCTACAGTTTTACTTGAGCTTTAGCATCAGTTTTGCTCATCCTAGTTACTATTCTGCTGCGTTTAGTTTAAAGCTTTTAGCTTAGTGTTCTGCTCATTTCAGTCTTGTTTTAACTTTGACAGACAGATCAGTTTCAGCTTTTTCAAAGCAAATTTTCAGCAAATTTCAAAGCCAAATCTTGCAGAGAAAGCTGTTTTTGTTTTTCCTTCTTACTTATGTGTTAGCTTACAAATGGGAGCCTAACGAGTCTGCTCTGTGGTGTAGATCCTGCAGCAGGCCTGGCCCTTCGTCGGCCAGTACCTGGAGAAGCTGCTGGTGGAAACCATCGCTCCGGCCATCCGAGCGTCCAGCATCCACCTGCAGACTCTCAGCTTCACCAAGGTCAACCTGGGAGAAAAGGTACGAGGACGGGGGCGTCGCTCCACGACTCTCCAAGCTCAGTCAGGCTCTTCTGATAGCCGCCCTGTTTGGTTTGAGTGAAAGCAGCTGTTTGTCTTCACAGGCTGTCAAGTTAGTTGGCGTAAAGGCTCACACCGAACAGGATAAGAGACAAGTCATGTTGGATTTGTACCTGAGGTAACCCATCACAACTGTTAACAGGCTGTCATTTTCCCACATGGCTGCGGCTTTCTCATTGCAGGCTGAAATGTTCCTGAAACGCAACACTTAGCCGTGCCCTCCTTAGTAACAGAATATCTGTTATTATTAACAGCTTAAGCTGCTTCTCTTGGGTCAACATTTGTCTTTAGGTTTACCTCCCGTCTTCTGTTACAGCTACGCAGGCGACGTCGAGATCAACGTTGAAATTAAGAAGTATTTCTGCAAAGCCGGAGTGAAAGGAGTCCAGGTGCGACGAGCATCCTCAGCATAGCCCGATGACGTTTGTCGGGAGAGTTTTGACCCCATCTTTGTGTCCGCAGCTCCACGGAAAGCTGCGTGTAATCTTGGAGCCGCTGATCGGAGACGTGCCCCTGGTCGGAGCCATTACCATGTTCTTCATTCGCAGGCCTGTGAGGGGTTTTCCATTTTGCCCCTGCAAACGTTCGCACCGAGTACGACTGTTACTCCCATTTCCTGTCTTTTTTATCTATTTTCTTTTCAGAAACTCGACATTAACTGGACTGGGCTCACCAATCTGTTGGATATTCCTGGTCTGAAGTGAGTTTTTTTATTCTGTTTATGCTTCTTCCCAGCTGAGCAGATGATCTGTTCTGATTTTCTCCAAACAAACTGAGACTGGTTCCTAACATGCTCCCCTTTCTAGTGCCATATCGGACACGATGATAATGGACGCCATAGCCTCCCATCTGGTGCTCCCCAACCGCCTCACCATCCCGCTGGTAGCCGACCTGCTCGTGGCTCAGCTGCGCTCACCTCTCCCAAGGGTAACTGCCTCGACATCGAACGTCTCGCTGGAGAAACGCGGGCTCCGACCGACCGAGCCGGGTCAGTGCGGGGCCTTATAAATGTGGCTTTCTGTCTGCGTGCGTGGTTTCTTGTTAGGGAGTTGTTCGTATTCACCTGCTGGAGGCTGAGAACCTCACTGCCAAGGACACGGTCATCAAGGGCCTCATCGACGGGAAGTCGGACCCTTATGCTGTGCTGCGCGTGGGGACGCAGATCTTCACCTCTCATCACGTTGACAGCAACCTGAACCCGCAGTGGAGGGAGATGTACGAGGTGAGGAGACGCCTGAAGCTGAGCTAAAAAAGATCCACGCAGGTTTGAATCGATGTTTTGTTCTGGCTTGGTGAGGACCGCATTCTGGGCCCTGATCATAAAACATGTCTCTGCTGCTGCAAAGACATATAGTTGTTATGAAGCTTTTATCAGCTTGGCTCACAGGAAGTGGTTGTTTCAGAGATAAGCAACCGCTTTCTCAGAAATACATTTGTCATTTCCTTCAGATTATAAAATATCATCCAAGCACTAAATTGGTAAACCAGAGAGAGAGAGAGAAAGAGAAAGAGAGAGTGTTTTCTGTCAGCGTGCAGGCTGAAGAAGCTGGAACTGGGTTGGCTAAAACAAACAGAACAGTAGCCGAAACTAGCAGAACAGATACTAAAACTAAAATCAGAAAAAAAAATGTAGCAAAAAGCTAAAAGCGGCAAAACAGTAGCTAAACGTAGAATAGTAGCTTAAAGGGTAGAAGTAGCAAAAAGGTATTTTAAAGTAAATTAGTAACTAAAACCTAAAAGTAAATAAAATGGTATCAAAAAGCTGAAAGTAGCAAAATGATAGCTAAAGGTACCGGAATGGTATCTTACAGCTAAAAGTTGCAAAACGATCATAAAATGGTGACCAGAATTAGCAGAATAGTAGCTAAAAGTAGAAAAAAAATTAAATGTATTTTAATGGGGAAGTTTATTTTAAGTAAAGTTGAATATTTTGAAAAATATGAAAGTTACAGAAGCTAACAGTCAGATCACCCATCTTCTGTCTGAGCTGAACCTTTTGATACATGAATGGCTACAATAACACAAATTAATTGGAAGTAGTTTACCTGCAAAACACAAAAATGCAAAAAGAAACACAGTTATTTTTGCATGTTGTGAGTCTGTTGCATGCCCTTGTGTTTTTATGCCATTTGTGGCTTTATTTACTGTATATTTGTTGTGTGTGTGTGTGTGTGTTTGTTTTTTGTTTGTGTGTGTGTGTGTGTGTCAGGTGATTGTCCATGAAGTACCTGGTCAGGAGTTGGAGGTGGAAGTGTTTGACAAAGACCCAGACCAGGATGACTTCCTGGGGAGGTAGCTCACTCATTCTCATTTCTTCTTTCTTCTCGTCTCATCTCCACGTCAGCTTCTTAACACGTTGGATCCTGCTTGTGTTGAAAATGAAACGGATTGTCTTGCTATTTAAAAAAAAAAAAAAAACCTCTCCCTTTTGTCGCTTTCTGCCTGTTTTTTTAGGGTCAAGGTTGATCTCGATATTGTGAAGAAGGCCAGAATTGTGGACGACGTAAGTTCTGGCGATTTGGAGGTTTCCGACTGATATAAATATTGCAGATTTTTGTTTTTCTCTTAGATCAATTGTTACATTATTCCCCCCTCTGAAAACCATTTGAGTAATCATGTTAGCATGTGATGCTGGAGACACCACGTTCTCATGTGATCTTCTGTTTTCCTGCAGCCCGTTGAGGCAAAAGGAATCAGCCAAGAGGAGAAAAGAACCTGTGTTTGATTTCTCCTTTTTTTTCTTTGTTTTTGGCACACAGTGGTTCAGTCTGAGGGACGTCCCATCTGGCAGCGTTCACCTGCGGCTGGAGTGGCTCTCTCTGCTGTCCTCTGCTGACAGGCTGAGCGAGGTGAGGCTCGTTTTTATGTAACATCTTTCATTAAGTTTTAATTTAAGCATATTCTCTACATGTTTAAACAACATGACTCTTGATATTCAAACTCTATGCTGGTTATATAGAGACCTAAACATTTTTCCTCGCACGTTCCTCTATTTGTTCTGTTACCAGGTGATCCAGAAGAACCAGAACTTGACCGCCAAGACGGCTGACCCTCCATCTGCTGCCATCCTCGCCGTCTACCTTGACCAGGCCTACGAGCTGCCTGTAAGAGCGCCACTAATGATTTCACGCGTTGAACCGTCCTGTCCTCCTTACTCGCCCTCATGTGTTTGAAATGTTCCAGATGAGGAAAGGGAACAAGGACCCGAGTCCAATGGTGCAGATTTCTGTTCAGGATACAACTAAAGAAAGCAGGGTAAGAGGTGGAACGTGCACTGAGTTTGGTTTTCTTGGCAAATTATAGGTGTCAAATTTCCGTCCGAGCTGAAAATTTCACATTCTCATAGTGTGATTTTTATGTTGAGAAAAAAACAACAACAAAAAACCTTCCGTATCAGGTCACACTGGGCTTTCTCTGTTACTGCAAATGGAAAACTAGAAGTTACTGGACAAAAGTATTTGTATATACTATATCATATATAGCGCATATCTCCTGTCTAAACCAGTTATTAGTTCCTTAACCTTTCATTTCCCCCCACATCTCAAAACAAGTCCCTCATTTAAAATGAACTGCAGCAGTGTCTAATGCAATACATAATGAGAAAAAAACTCCCATTAACAATTAGATTCATCCTTTCATTTTATAGTAACTGTAGACATTTACACCTAGATCATTTTGAATATTAACCTATTAAACCATTATAAATCCACAGATCTCACACTGTAGGTTGGTGTAATATCACATGTCTGAGTGGCACCTCAGTATAAACCTCATACCATACCATACCATACCAACTTTATTTATAAAGCACTTTATACACCAACAGGACCAAAGTGCTGTACACAACCATGAAACACAGTACAATCATAAAATAGAAAAGTCAAGTATAAAGTATAAAACAGTACTAAAGTAATTAAAATATTAACAATAAAACAAGGTGAAACATCTCAGATTGTGCCAAAGGCCAAAGAAAAAAGATGGGTCTTAAGAAGGGATTTAAAAACAGCAAGTGATGTTGTTAGACTTACCTCCATAGAAAATAAATCCATGTTTCCTTTCAGGAGTTTCCTTTGGCTTTATGACTCAACATCGTTTCTTATTAAAGATAAATAATTGTGATGCCTTCTCACTTTGTGAACACATCCACAGTAAAAATGAGTTGGTGTAAAACAGCTGCGTTGATCCAGTGCGTTAATGAACTGGGACAAATAAAATAGGACTTTTTAGTGTTGGATGTGCTGACCAACGGTTCAGCCGGACCAGCTGAACATCGGCGGATTCTGGTCACCTGTCGAGCAGTTGATGCACTCCTGTTCTGGATGCTTCACACCAAGCTTTGAGCTAAATGAATGCTCCTGTGCTGCCTTTGCAGACTTGCTATGGGACTAACGGCCCCGTCTGGGAGGACGCTTTCACCTTCTTCATTCAGGATCCTCGCAAACAAGATATCGACATTCAGGTAAAGCATCGCTGGTTACAGCTTGCCTCCTCTCTCTGTGAAGAAGTGTGTGATTCCTCTCTATAAACTGCACTCTTCTTTTTATGCTCACTGTTTTTCCTCTGTTAACGTGCTTCGATCAGGTGAAGGATGATGATCGCTCCTTCTCCCTGGGCAGTCTGACGATCTCCCTGAGTCGCCTCCTGGAGTCCCCTGAGCTTACCTTGGACCAGTGGTTCCAGCTGGAGAATTCGGGTTCAGCCAGCCGCATCTACATCAAAATTGTGCTTAGGGTTAGTGTTTTCATGCACAGACTCCTGCTCTCTGTCTGATGAATTTTTTTTTGCATATTTGCTCACTCGAGCCTCTCGGTTTCCTGCTAGATTCTGTGGCTGAGTGACGACGCCACTCCCATGACTCCGTCTCCTCGCCCGTCATCCTCCGGGTCCGGGATGAGTCAGGGAGACAACGCTTCGGACCTGAACCCCGAGGGGCCAGGCGGGCTCACTGTGCCTCAGTCGACCCGACCCCAGCACACCACACCCCATCCAGAGTTCGCAACTGAAGTAAGTGACCAGTTCCGCTTCACGCGGGCAGCCGCAGACGACTCTCTCGTCCCCCAGCCTGGCGTAATGTTTCCTGACCTCGCTCTGCATGCAGGGAGTGTTACGGATCCATCTGGTGGAGGCCCAGAACCTGATCGCCAAAGACAACTTCATGGGGGGCATGGTGAAAGGGAAGAGCGACCCCTACGTGAAGGTCCGTGTCGCCGGGATAACGTTCCGCAGCCACACCATCAAAGAGAACCTCAACCCGGTCTGGAATGAACTTTTTGAGGTACTATTAGTTTTTTTTCCCCCCGGCTCGAATACTTAAATTTTATGAAACCACGATGTTTAGGATTTTATTTCCTGCATTTAGGTGATTTTGACCCAGCTTCCAGGTCAAGAGATCCAGTTTGAGCTGTTTGACAAAGACCTCGATCAGGATGACTTTCTCGGACGGTGCGTTTCTGAAGTGCAAATAGAACCGAGTATTTCTATGTGTCAACCTGCCACCTTTAAAGGCAGGAGATCATGTAATATCATGTGTCTGTGAGTGTTAAGTTGTGTGTCTGTGGACACATTTTTATGAAACTGTCAAAAAGTAATCATTAGGTCATCAGTTAACCAATATTTTTAAACACAAAAATAGCTATAATTCAGTCATTTTCATGCGAGGTGTTGGGAAATATGCATTTCTGCTTTTATTTATGACTGTAACTAAAGGGAGATGTGTTGCTGAAAAGATGGGATAAAATGTTAATTAAATTTTATCTTTGCAGATTCAAGCTTAACCTGAGAGACATCATCAGTGCACAGTTCATTGATACGGTGTGTGGAACAAATGTATTATATTTACAGTGTATCAGCACCCGTTTGGATCTTCATAACAATCTTTTGTGCCGTTCTTGTTTTAGTGGTACACCTTAAATGATGTCAAATCTGGTCGAGTTCACTTGGTGTTAGAGTGGCTTCCCAGAGTCTCCGACCTACCCACACTGGAGCAGGTCAGATATGAAACCTCCTACTTTTTAGCATATGTTTTAAAGAATATGTGCTGTTCTTGTAATGTACTTGTTCCATTACCACTTTACTTTAAACGATTGTTTCAATGAAAAGAACTGAGTAAAAAAAAAAGAAACAGACGAGGAATTTACAAGCAAGTTAGAGCAAAAACAACAAAACAAGAATTACAAATTAGGTTCAGCTTCTTCCAGGAGCGAGTAGTAAGCACGAACCATTTCCTGCGTGTTGTTTAAAGAGCATGTAACGTCATGATCTGGAGCCTGACAACCAACAAATCTTTAAATTAATAACATGGAGCTTTCATAACTTGGAGCTGCAGCCGCTGGGAGCAGCTTCTTCAGCATCGGTCCCTATGTGGAAAATGAAAACAACTAAAAGAGAAAGGCACAAGCAACGAACTTCATTATTAACTTTAATGAGATGTGATAAAACCAAAGCCTGTGTTGCAGCAAGAACTGACCCGGTGGGTGATAATTTACCAACAGTGTTAATCTAGTGATTAACCACAGCTCATACTGGCTGTGGACACTCTTTAGTAATAGTCTGTCTGCATGATAATAAGCCAAAACAAACGTTTTATGAAAAATAAATAAATAAATGTGTCCTCCAGCTGTTAAAGAGGAGCTGCAAATATCACTGCTTCAAATCAGACTTCTTCTTTCTGAAGTGTGAAAAACAGATGCTTGTCTTTGCAGGAAGCCGCTCTTTTTTTCTGCACACAGTGAACGATTTGTGCGGATTGGTTTGTTTGTTGTTTACCTGTGGAGTAGCGAAGGAAGCTTCACCCACAACTTTTCTGTTTCACCTTTTCTCATCTCCTTCCTGTCTCCTGCAGGTTTTGCAGTATCAGTCCCAGCAGTCGTACCAAAACAAAGTCCTGCCGTCAGCGGCTGTTCTGTTTGTGTACGTGGAGCGTGCCCATGGCCTGCCGGTCAGAAAACATCCGTTTGTTGTTTAAACTGGTGCTTTTAGGATTGGCATTAAAGTCTGCCGATACGGCTGATCACTCTGGGGTTGGTTTACTTTGGTTCTTGTCATCAAATTGTGTGTTTTCAGTTGAAGAAGAACGGAAAGGAGCCAAAGGCCGGAGCTGAGATTATTCTTAAGGGTGTTTCATTCAAAACCAAGGTAGGATTGCAACCTTTACCCCGACGAAACAACCAAATCGAAAAGTTGTAAAAGTTTTTTTTCCTTTCTGTCTTTCTTTTTTTGCCACAAAGATTTGTGAGCGATCCACATCCCCTCGATGGGACGAAGCCTTTCACTTCCTGGTCCGTGACCCCAGAGACGAAACACTCACAGTCAAGGTGCGAGGAGACATTCATCAGAGCTGTGGCTGTAAAGCACAAAGATACAAAGACAAAAAAACAAAAACAAAAAAAAAAAAAAAAAAACGTGTTTATCTGTGAGTGATTGTGTTTGTTTTCCCCCCAGCTCTCCCACAGCTGGGGTCAGGCTCTCGGGTCCCTGACCGTCCCTCTGAGGGAGGTGCTGGCTGAGCCGGACTTGGTGCTGGACCGCTGGCTCAGTCTGGATGGAGCTCTGCCGGAGAGCCAGATACTCCTGAGGGTCACGCTCAAGGTACTGAAGACGCACCGATTCATTCTGCTGTGCGTCGTAGGAACAATGTCCTCCTGTTGATGCAGCTTCAGCATTTTCTTTTTTTTTATAACTGACAATTATTTAAATACAAATAAAGAAGATATTATACAGTTTGGTTACTGTCTAAAATTTAAAATACAGTTTTTTGAAACTCATTTATGTTTACTTGAAACACAAATGGTTCTAACTCAGTCAGTTTTGCTTGTATTGAGCTACAGTTCGGTGTGGTAGTAGCTGAGAGTCATCTTAACACACATTCTGAGCACTAACAGATCACACAAGATCTTTGTTTCAAACTTGGGCGCACAAAGGTGATATGTTTTCCTTCAAGGAATGCTGGTTTTATTAAAAAGTAAAGTGCTTTTTTTCCCGTGTTGCAGATCTTGGACACTCAGTTGGCCTTGTGCCGCGGCTCTCCGGGTGGGGCAGGTGGTGAAGCTGCGGGCGAAGTCCTCCCCAGGTGGGATCCCTCTCATCTCGACCTCAAACACAGGAGCGGATTCTCCATGTGAGTCGAACGCCCCGGTGGCAGCTGACGCTCTCCGTACTCGTGTAACAATAGAATAAAGCACGTGTGTGTTTTCAGGGTGGGTGAAAACACAAACTCGACTGGCCAGGTGAAGCTCACCATCGGCTACTCCGCGGAGGAAAGCAGGCTCTTCATCACCGTGCACTCCTGCAGGTCTCCTTGTGGCGTCCGTTACCTTCTTTTCAGGTTTCTGTCACAGAACGGAGGGTACCATCATCCACCGTGTTTGCCTGTTCCTCCACAGGGCCCTGACAGCCTGCTCCAAGGACGGCGCTGACCCGTATGTTTCCTTCATCCTGCTGCCCGACAAGAAGGCCACCACCAAGAGACGAACCGCCACCAAGAAGAGGGACCTCAACCCCGAGTTCAACGAGAGGTAAGGCGGACGTCGTGATGGCGGCGGGAAAGCCGGGAGGATCGTCCTCTCACCTTTTTCTGTTTTTGCTCCGCAGGTTTGACTTTGAGTTTTCTTTGGAGGAGGCCACGCAGAAGAAACTGGACCTGTCTGTGAAGCACAGCGTCTCCTTCATGAGCAGAGAGAGGGAGCTGATTGGAAAGGTGAGCTTTATTCACCGTGCCTGGCTGCGGTTCTCCGTTTTGTCCCTGAGAAAACAATCCGACTTGCTTCCTTTTCCTTCTTGTCTTCAGGTGCAACTGGACCTGGACCAAATTGACCTCAGGACTGGTGTCACAAAATGGTATGGACTTCTAAAAAAAACACAAAAAATAATGCATTTTTGTTGGAGAATATTTTTAACTAATACTCGTTTCTATTTTCTTTAGGCACGATTTAGTAGCAGAAAGCAGCTAGAAGAATTGAATCTTCAGTCCTATATAACATAAACATTGTGTTGCTTCTGTGATTCTTGCGATCGTACTTTCAGCTTTAATGAAAAAAAAAATCCAACACTTTCACTGAAGAAAAAACAAAACATCTCTGCTTCACAAAAATCACAACTCATCAGTATTTATAAAGGAAAAAAAAGAGCTCAGTCTTCATGAATCTGTGTCAGATCTACTCTGTTTTAGACAGATGTTTTAGCTGATTAGATATTTGATAATTATGCAACTGTGTTGCATGAAGAACCAAGCTTATGTGTGTTTTAAAGCATGTAAATGTCTTCTATAAATTATATTTTAAGAAAAGGCCTCAGTGCTGTGAAAAGAATCCTATAATTAACTGTAATTCATAGATTTACAGCCTCCAAGACATCTGAATTCATTTTATTTTTATATTTTAGAGTCTTAATAAATCCCAAACTTACTTTTACACATTTATATCATTGCCTTAAGTATTACAAAACTGTGCACAATTTTTCAGTGTTTCGGAAATACTTTCCAAATGAAGTATGTTTTGAATGTTACTTTCATAAATCAAAGTATTACAGATTTTTAAACCCGTATTTGGAGCAGCTGTATGACACTGTTAGCAGAGTCTAAATCACTGTGCTTTAACGAAGACAAAACGCTGCTGCTGTTTGAGCGACGGTTGCTTCGTTTGTGTTTTTAAGTGTTTGTGGTGCTGATATGCTCTCAGCAATGTCTGTGTTTTCAAACCAAAGCAGGAATGACCTCATGAGGGCCATGCTGGTGATAAATTATTAGACTTTTTCAGGAGCAAAGAGCTGCACTTTGGCCCAGTAGTTCTGGCCCTTAAATACCAGAGGCAAAGAGTTTGTGAGCGTAATCATGACTGGATGAAGTACACAAACACTGCGAATTAAGTGTTTAATGACGACACAAACAGCCTCATCAGCCGTTGTAGCATTTTATGGATTTGCCATTACTGTTTATATCTCTTGTAACAATTACAGCGACAGTTACTACTAGCAATAACTTTTAAAGTTTGATTTGTTTTCTGGAAAACATCTTCAAGACCCCGTTATTAGTGTTTCACAACAACTCGCTGTGTGGTCCTGACCCCAGCTTTGGGATCTGCTGCTTTGACTTCCTTTAAACATGCCATTGTGTTTCTGCTGAAGTTGTTGATTAAAGTT
The DNA here is from genome assembly GCF_001649575.2 of Kryptolebias marmoratus. NCBI lineage: Eukaryota > Metazoa > Chordata > Actinopteri > Cyprinodontiformes > Rivulidae > Kryptolebias > Kryptolebias marmoratus. Next base: position 17,362,817 of record NC_051437.1, on the reverse strand, counting down.
TGCACTCATGAAATAAGCACATTTTGTGTTTTGTTTCTTGGATTTGTTGCTTTTTTTCCTTTTAAAGTTAAAATACATTGAGATTTATAGCCTTAATTTACAACAAATGTCAAATAAAGAAATAAATTAAAGGTCAAGCATTAATTTTTTAATGTCAAAAATAGTGTTACTAAGCAGGATCTCAAGTAAAATCACAAGATGTCAGAGAGTATGTGTTGTGAATGACTCTCAGCTACTACCACATCAAATTTTAGGTCAAAATTTTCAAGATTGACTGAGTATTAGCCATTTTTGTCTTGGCCATTTTGAATTAATTAATTGTAGATGTGCATCAGATGAGTACTTTGTGGAAGTTTCGTTAAAATACAGACAGTCAGGTAAAAAGTAAACATTTAATGTTTTAAGCAAAGATGTTGCACAATGAGTAGCACTTGGAATCTGTGTTGTGAATTACAACACCATGTTTTAGTACAACGTTGACTGAATTATAGTAATTTTTGTGTTTTCCAAAGTCAGTTGGCAGTGGCAGTACTTTTTATCGAAAAATAAATAAAAAATCTGTTCTGTGGTTCACATTTTGCTATCAGAGTTCATTCCAAATAGATAGTTAATGGCTAAATTTTGACCAAAGATTTTGTGCATCTTCTTAGTGCTCAGATTATGTGTTGGGGATCAGTCTCAGCTATTACTACACCAAATTAAAGCTCAACATCTGCACTTTTGTGTTTTTTAGAATCAGTCGTCTGTGGCAGCCATCTTGAATCGACCTCACTCCAAACGTTAATCGGTTATAGCTGTCCTTCCAGTGATTACTTGCTGCAAGTTTCATTAAAATTCACCCAGCGGTTCATGAGATATGTTGCTAACAGACACACACACACGCGACTAGTGGAAGTGGGTTTGTAGTTGTTGTGTTCACACTCCGCCACCAGGTGGCGGTAGAGCACTGCCGGGCTTGTCAAATCAACTCAACGGCTCAATACAGATGTGAGCGGGGAGGAAGCAAACTCAAATGATTGACGTAGCCCCGAACCAATAGGAGCAACGCCACCTACGGGTGAACGCGTAAACCCCGCCCCCCCGAGCGGAGGCAACAGCAAATAGCCTAATCAGGATCACACAACAATAATGAATGGAAACGCAGCGCAGCCAAGAAAGTTGAGCAGCAGCTAAAAAACAAACTTTACTCTGAAGGAACAGGTTTTTATCGGGAATGGAGAGGAAAATAACACCAGTTTTTCTGTGAGTGATGGATTGGACGGTCAAATCGGATACCACGTTATGGAAGAGAAAGCAGCAGCATTTTCGTAGAAACTTTTGAATTGTCTTTATTTTATTATAGTTTTTTGGGGGACGCCCCGTCCACCTCAGCGAGTAAATGGCAGCTTTCTGCTCACTGCCGCGATTCTCCGGGTTCATTTGGGAAGGAAACTGGAATAACTGGGATATTCTGCTGGTTTGATTCAGCCCGGGAGAAGCTGGGAGTCTGCGAAGTTTGAAGCTGACAGCAGCGGGGCTTGGAAAAAAATATACCAAAAAAAAACCCAAAACAAATAATAGCAGTTTTGAGGGGGATATTTTTTAAAAATGGGTAATATAGAAAGTGTTGACGGCGAGTCGGAGATAAAACATCACATCATGCCTCTGAAGGTGCCCATGCCTGACCCCACGGAGCTGGAGGAGAAATTTGCCATTGTTTTGGTAAGTTTGGATTCATTTATCATGAATAAAACGGGGAAATGTGACTCTACTGTGTGTGTGTGTGATGTGCTGTGCGCCCTGCCTGTGGAAGAAGTTGAGTTTGCAGCTGTTTGTTTGGATTTACACACCCCTGTCCTTATGGTCCATGATGCCCCCCCACCTACCCACCCCC
>NC_051437.1:17330441-17360760 GCF_001649575.2 Kryptolebias marmoratus | reverse complement strand
ATACCCTCCCACACCCGAGGAATCTCCCTCCCTCCTCCTCCTCCTCCCTCACTCCACATCAACCCCAAAGTAGAGCGCTTTGTTTTGATCAGCACACACACACACACACACACACACACACATCCATCAACGCTGTCAGGCACAAACTTTGACAAGAGACATTTACGTTGTCGCCCGCCTGGCTACGCCGGCGCGGTAATGTTTTTTTGCCCTGTGTCTGTTAGCAAAATATCTCATGAACCAGCGGGTGGATTTTAGTGAAACTCTCAGGGAGTAATCCTTAGATGAGCCTCTAACAGCTGATTCGCTTTTGGAGTCAATTCCACTCAAGATGGCCGCCACAGCTAAGCGACCTGTGCAAACACAAACACGGCCATTACTCCGACAGTTTTGCAGATATTGAGATGAGATTTGGTGTGGTGGTAGCTGAGACTGATCCCCAACACACGCTCTAAGGGCTGTTTGATTGAGAGAGATCTGCTTTTTAAACTTTGACCGTAACCCCTGGAGTCAACTCTGCCTGATTGTTATCAAAATATCTCATAAACTGCTGAATGGGTTTTTATGAAATTTTCAGAAAACAGTCATTGGGAGTTCATCTACAACTGACTGAATTGTGGAGCAAACCCAGTTTAAGATGGCCACCACAGCTAACTCACCTTATAAAACACAAAAATGGCTATAACTCAGCAAATGTTGCAGATTTTCCACTAGAATTTGCTGTGATTGTAGCTGAGAGTAGTCCCCAACTTACACTTTGAGTGCTACACGTAGCTCAAGATCTTTATCGAAAACTTGTGTTTTAAGCGTTGGCTTTACCCTTGTTTGTCTGTTAGCAAAATATCTCATGAACCAGAGGGCCATTTTTAGCAAAACCCTCGGAGAGTTACCATTAGATGAACTTCTACAACTAATTCAAATTTGGAGTTTCACAAATTCAAGATAGCCGCCACAGCTAACTGATTTTACCCAACACAAAAAAAATGACTATAACTCACTCTAAGTGACAGATAATGAGGTAAAGTCTATGTGGTAGTAGCTGAGAGTGAGTCACAACACATATTCCGAGCATCTCCTGGGATGTGGCCATGGCGGCCATCTTGATTTACAAATCTGTCAGGAGCATTTGGGTGTGTCCTGTTTTTAGAAGTGGGCTGTTGAAGCTAAGAAATCCCACATGTTGTCCCCCCCACCACCTACCCTTCGGTGACTCAGCTGCTGTTATCACCAATCGGGGAAGATTAGTCAGACATGTGACCCGGACATCAAGGGCAGAAGGAGGAGAAAATGATAGAAATAGTAGTTTAGTGTCACCTGTTTTCGGGACGACTGAACGATTCACTTTCAGGTGAGGGTGAAGCCGTTTAGGTCTGACACACCAGATTTATATTTGGGTCAGTCTGAACCGAATGAGGTGAGTAAAATAAAGAAAATTAAAAAAGGTCAACTTACATCACCCACATTCAGCTGTGGCCTCAGCTATAGGCTGGCTCTGCGGCACTCTTGTTTATGTTTTTATTCTGGAAATGAGTCATTCTAGTGTAGAATGATATATACTTTGGCTTTGGCTTGGATTGCACAATCCATATCATTTACACAACAAAAAAAGGCTAACAAAAGGTCAAGGTTAAAATGTAATAATTGAAAGTACAGATAGGTGTGTTGGAAAGTAAAGAAACTAATAAAATGAGTAACTAAAGACTTAACCTAATTATATAAAACAGGATCGATATTGATGTCAAACTACCTGTTTTATTTCCTTTAATTGACTTATTTTACATTTTCACGTGTGTGTTTTGTCCTACGCATCAAAGAGCTGAAATTAAAGTTGGGCTTTTTATTTTATTTTTTTTCAAAGTTTGCAGTTTTAAATGGTGTGGTACACTCATTTCCTGAAGGTTTTTTTTGTAGTTGTGAAGTTGCTACGTCAACAGTGCACGACTCTTCTCCAAAACTGATCAGAGTGACATCAGCCTTCCTCTTTCCTCCTGTTTTGGAAGCGAACGAGCAGTCATTCTGATACTTAAGGCTCAGATCGGAGCCCTGAAAAGCCAAACGCAGGCCTGCCCAGCCGAACCGTCTCGGTCCCACCACATGGCTCCCGGGGGGGCCGTGGTTCAGCTGGACATCTCAGGACTTCTTCCTCTGAGACGGAGGCAGATAGGAACTGCTCAAAGGAAAGACAGCATCGGCCTGTCCCGTTTGTTTATCGTGGAACGTGGCAATTTGTTCCTTGAGTGCCAATTTTCTGCCTCTCGTTTAGCATAGCCACACCCCGACGTTGACTTCTGGATGTCTAGGAGCCCGAGTGGGACTTCGAGACACTGACGTTTTGCCTGTTTCTTCAGTGCTGGACGCTTTCGTGGACGCTCTGAAGTTTCCACGCGCAGCAGAGTAAAGCTCTCATGTGAGGAGACGGCGGGAACGAGCCTCTCTGCTCGTTGGCTCCTTCAAATCTCCGAATTACGATAATTACACAGTCCACCGTACCGCATTGTAAACACTGTTACTGCAGCTCAGGTCACGTGCTCCACACGCAGGTTCTGGTGTTGACAAGTCCGATGAAAGTGAGTTTCAGAAGCTCCACGGGCCAAGTACATTTCCCACAAAGAAAAGTCTGGAAATAGTTTGTTCTTTTTCTTTTTCTTTTCTTTTTTTTTTCTTTCTTTTAAACCAACACACTGTACATCCTGCCCAGAGCCCAGCAGCCTGTAGCTGTTTGAGTGCAACACAAAGACGGTCCCTGTTATTATGTTCAGCCGAGCAGAGCAGCAGATGATTTCTGAGCACGAAGCCGTAGACTCAACATTTCACTTGTGTTTGTGAGTGGGCAAAGTTTTCAGCCTCCAACTCCACCCCGTTCTACCCCATAATAGCTGCAGATTTCCTTTACTTTGCTGGGAAAGAACAACGCGCTTGCATGTGTCAGTCCTTATCAGACAATAGTGAGCGCTCTCCCTCTCTCTCTCTGCTCTTTTTGCTTCTTGTTGGGAGATAAAGATACATCAGAAGCCTCTGGTATCGTGGTTGGAGCTCATTAGAAAGACTGTGGATCTGGGTGCTCCCTTTAAAAGAAACATTTGAGAAACAGTCTTCTTTCTAAACTGAGCAGATTTCTTGCAAGCAAAGACACGACCCGCTCATAAATAGTGGCTTTTTTAATGTTTCCTGCTCCATAATGACACAATGATGAAAATTTATGTGTCTGCCTCTGCTCTGGAGGGACGGCCCCCATTTCTGTCTCTCAGATGCAGCACACAGACGTCCCAGTGGACCTGACAGCAGCCCATAATGATGTCATGGGTGCAGCGGCCTCCGCCAGCGCAGTAATACCCCTGCTCTAATGGCTTTAACAGGGCCCGCTCAACGGTGGACGGTGGAAGGCATGTGGAGGAGGGGCGAGACCCCTGAGTTAGCATATCTGACTACTTCATGTGGTCTGCTTTTTGGCCATGTGTTAAATCCATCGACTGGCTTGTCCCACAGCATCCTTAGGTTCAGCCTCAGCTCCGTCCTTTGCGGATGGAAACAGCGGGATGGAATTTTCTGCCCTTATTTTACAGGGGAAATTGTTCCGTAGGCATTTGCCTCTGCGGCCGGTTTGCTTTACAGTAAGAACTGTGTTCCTGCTGATGCGTAGCTTCACATTATTAAAGGGATTGTTCAGATCTTTTAATGAGGGGTTTTATGGAAAGGCTGCAGACAGTTGATAGCTTACCTCTTTGAATGACCCCAGTTTGGAGAAACCTTTATGTTCTCCAAAAACCTTTGACCGGGTTGACGAGCTAATGACTAGTTCAAGTGGTGCCCAGGCTAGGGACAGGCGTTTTAAGTAAAAATGCACTTTAAATTGATCAATAAATATTAATTTCCCTTTGAAAAGTCAACCCTGCAGTGCTAATTAACATAGCACAAGTGTCAGCACAATAAACTGTTCAGAAAGCAATGAAAGCCTCTTAATGAGCTCTAATCTCAGCTGCTGCTTTCTGATTGAATCAGGACCGCTGCCTGTTTAATGTTTTGCCTAAAGGTGAGGAACTTGTGGATTAATGTTTACTCGCCTCGAGTCCTGCAGCTGAAAAACCCTCTACTGAAACAGAGGATTCAGGCACAGAGACATGTGCTGCTTCTAATTCTGCTAGCCGGGTTGTCTTTATAATCCTTCATTTTCACTGATCTAACGGATCAGCGTGGAGAGGGATGTACGTATCCTGGCAGTAAAGCTGAGCTCATACGCTACCGTAGTTTCCACTTTAAAATCCTTTCAAAATAAACTGCAATGGCAGAAAGACGCTGTGTAGGCTTTGAATATTCAGAAACTCCTATTGTAACACAACCGAGCAGCACGTTGGAAACAGCAGAAAGGAAAAGCTCCCTTTTAACGGGAAACGAACCAGGATCAGGGTGGGAGGCCATCTGCTTCGACCAGCTGAGGGTTTGAGAGAACAGGAAAAAGACAAAGACAGACACAGAAGGACTGGTCCAGGTGGAGCTTCTGCTGGAAGGGAAACAAAGGAAAACACTGGTTAATGGTGGCAATAATTACATGGAGAGTAGAGAGAGACAAGACAGCAGAGTGAGGAAACGCAGTCAGTGTGTCCTCCAGCAGTCTGTGCCTAACTAAGGGATAGCTCTGGAAAACCCAAGCCAACCCTAACTATAGGGTTTATCAGAAAGGAAAGTCTTAATCCTGGTCTTAAAAGTAGACGGGGTGACAGCCTCACAGACAGAAACGGGAATTTAGTTCCACAGGAGAGGAGCCTGATAACTGACAACTCTATTACGATTAGAAGCTCTAGGAACCAGAAGTAAACCTGCAGTCTGAGAACCAACACATTGATTCACAACCTTTTCCCGGAACCCCACTTCAAAACATCTGAACTCTCTTTACGGTTCAGATAAATATCTACCTGGAGCGCACTGAACGGAGATGCTTCTGTGTTGGTCAGTGTGTCAGGATTCCAGTGTGTTCTGATTGTTATTATTTTATTTCAGATGTAAGTTCAGCGTTTCCTGCCTTCCATTTCCCCACTGCCCCCCCTTACTGTGCGCCTGCCTGCCCGCCCTGCACAATAACTCTTTCCATATGATGCGTTTTCTCCTGAAAACGACGTGAGATGAGTGAGTGGCATTTCAAAGCCCGTCTGGCGGAGCGCCGATCCACGGCTGGATTCCTGCGGGCTACTTGCTCTCAGCCGAGGCCACTCAAACGAAGGAAAATTCTCTCTGAGCTGGCGTTCCCCCCACTGTCCCTGGCTGTAATGACTTTACCAACAGCGCACAGATATTCAATCGGGGCTGCAAACAGGAGCGGCACGGCACACTTTTCACCGCTTGATCGACTAGAAACCCTGAATGGTTCATCTCTCGCCTTCTTAACTCTGGCATTGAGTCGTGCAGCTGGGTGATGCTGCAGCTTTCCGTTAGACTTTTGATCGTTCAGCAAGGGGGTCTCACGATTAAACAACTGCAAATGTTGAGAAAACTATAAAGCTATGTCAGCAGAATCAGACTTGCTGACAGTGTGACTCCAGTGCTCTGTCTGACATCACTGCTCCATCGTGGCTGGAGTCGAAGGAAAGCTGAAATAAATGTCTCACTAAATGCTTCCCAAGTGAAACTAATGCAGTCAAGCTGTGCAGTGTTTTAAAAGCATAAATCCTTTTTATTTGTTTAAAATGGTGGTTGCAGCTTTTTTTTTTTGCCAGATATGGCTTTCTAACAGTAGAAAGCGCTTGTTGCGTAGCTTAAATTGGTTGTTTTAATCAGGCAGCAGTGTGTCCCAGGCAGAGGGGGATTGTGGGAGCTGAGTGAACACAATAAACTCAATTTCAGAGCAGCCGTGCAGGCAGACTGGGGTTATCAGAGGGCTCCTTCTGGCCTCGGGCCACCATTTCCCAGTCTGACATGGTTGTAGTGAGCTGCAGTGCTTTGGTACTTTTTGTTTTTTGGTGTAATTTTGAGGGAGGAAAAAAAAAGGAAGCAAAGGTCAAGTTAAAGTCAAAACTCTTAAAACTTAAAGTTCTAGCATTTGTTGAAGGAATGCATATTGCCTTTCAAGCCAGAGGTTTAATTTAAAATCATTATATGAGAAGGGATGGAGTTAGAGCTGTTTTGGGGATGTGTTGGGGATGACTCTTAATAGCTACAGCACCAAATTGTAGCTCAATATCTGTAAAACTGTCCAAGTTATGGCCATTTTAATGTTGGTTAGCTGTGGTGGCCATCTTGAGCTGAGGTGACTCCATGAGGTAATCAGTTGTAGATGTACAGCTTTCTGAGAGTTTCCTTAAAATCTGTTCAGTGGTTCATGAGCGATTTCGACAGACAAGTGAACACAAACTCAAACACGAGCAGAACCATTACCAAACAAACCCGTCCACACAGGCAGGTATGAGATTTCAGCGCTGATTTTCTCAGAGCTGGTAATTTGACAGATGTGGAACAAACAGCCGGCGTAAATCACTTAGCAATACTTGAAAACAGAAGGCAAAGCGCGTCTCTGCGAAAACGAAACCATGTTTAGCGTTTTTAACCTAATCTCTTTTGCATTGGAAAAGCATGAAAAAAAAAAAAAAAAATACCGCCAAGCTGTGGTTAGACGGAGCCAGGCCAGCTGTTTACATCTGTTTCCTGTGTTTACACCAGCTGTTGTGCGCGGCTTCACACTTGAACATGTCTCTCCGTCAAGTTTGGCAGGATCGAACTATAAGACTCAAGACTTTATTCGAATCCATTCATCGTTTCCTGAGCGAAGCTGTGTTCTCGCCACTGAAATGTGTGCAGATCTTCACTTCTTTAAATAGCATGTGTTTGCCATTTGTATGTGAGTGTCTTTTTTTTTTGGGCGTGTGTGTGCAGCTGAGTGTGTCAGTGGGGGTTTGCATGTGGCAGTAATGCAGCTGCACCGAGGCTGTACGTATGTTGGAGAAGTGGTTTCCTCTTCGGTACAAAGGGGACTCTGTCAGTCAGTGTTGTTTTAGAAAGGAGGCCTCATCCCCCCCGATGCCTTTTGTGCAGCCACACTTTTTTTGGTGGGGGGGGAGTCAGAAGAATTGCTCTAAGCCGATTTAAATGTCCAGTTGACCAGAGCTGGATGCCACCTCGGATGTCCAGTTCATTAATACTTGACAGCACCATTCGCCCTCTGATGTCTCTATATTTCTGCTTCTAGTGTTTTAAGAACGAAACATTGGCTGAATGAAGTCATGCCAAGGAAGAAAGGGGAAGCTATTTTTAAGACTTATGACTAATGATGTCATATGTAAATTCTTGTGAGTTCTGACTTATTTTTGGTTTTTGTTCCTCATTTGTTCACACCGAGGTGACAAATCGTCACAACGTTCCGGTTTCTCCATCAACTTGCCTTGTGGTCTGTTTTCCCTTCCATTTTGGCAGACCTTCGCGTTGAAAGAGAGTTGAAAGGCCTGGCCAGCCAGTGTGAGTTATTGAGGCATTCATGTACCTGCATTCCCAACATTCCCTGTGCGTATCGCCTGTTGGCCGGGGAGGAGGGGGCTTCTTGGGGCCTGCTTGGATGCACAGAGGAGTCGAAGCAGGAAACCCGCCTCACAAGGACGAACATATATCTCAGATTGAACGCCAAGTTTTATTTTTTCTCTTTTTTAAACACACACGTACTTCGTTGTATTTAAACTCCATGCTTTGCAAAAAGAGCTAAATTGGACAGCGTGGTTATCAGATGGACTACCGGCCTGGTTCTTAAACTCTCCTGATAGGTAAACAAGTGTTCATTTGAAGTTTGATGCTTGTGAAACATCTGGCTTCAAGAGGGCCTTGAACCCCTCATCACTCCCCCCCCCTTTATCTTACGCTGCTGCTGTTGGTTACCCTTCAAAAGAAGCCTGTGATGATAATTGTTTTGCGCTCTGGCCGACTTATCGCCGCTGTCGATCAGCAGCCGCATCAGCGGTTAAACAAACGAAGGAGCAAATGGGCTCTGGGAGGTGGTTCTTGATTTATGAACTGGAAGCGGCGTTTCACCGCCTTCCTGTTGTTTTGTGGAGCGTCCATTTGGTTGTGTTGAAAAGACGAGATTGGAAGTTATTTATCTTGGCGGTGTGGCTCAGAGGTCACAGACAGAAGGCAAGAAGTTCACAGGGAGGAGATAGGAAGCTTCGGAGAGCATTCGGGGCTGAAGAGGTTTAAAGAAGCATAAAAAAAAAAAAATCTCACGCCGCAGCTGTAAACTTGTGATTTAATGGGGTTTTAGCAGCCCATAATTTTAGATGTAACACAGCTTAGGGAAAGTTTGAACCGTTAGAATGTCTTTGACCATTTGTTTGTCCTTAAATACTGTAAACCCGAGCAGAATTTATACTTTTATTGTGGATAATAGTTTAATTTTCTCAAACATCCAATGTAAATATGCTATATAGGGCTCTACAAATTATAATAAATAATAAAAAAGCTTTTTTTTTTTAAAGGAAAATTCAGTATCTGACCATGTTTTCCCCCATGAAGCTAAAGTTCGCCTCATAAACAACCATGCATTTTGCTTTGTAAAGAAGTATCCCAAAGAGGGAAACTGATCCCAGGTTTTTACTTTATTGCTCGTGAGAAAAACACTCTCCGTTTCTGCTGTTTTCAATCTGTTGTTGGGAGAAACGGCAGTGTGCGCTTTGTTCGCCTCTTCTCCGTCTAGCATCTTTGTGCGGGCTTTGTTGTGCTCTCCAGATTTGGGTTACCTCACCAAAGAGCGATAGGACGATCAGATGTCTGCTCAGAGAAAGGGGGGCAGTGTTTTCTCACACTCTGCTCTGTCACTTTTCAGCTTGGCGAGACTTTACCTGGCAGTTGGATTAGCACCTGAAATTACAACCAAACTAAATACACCGTGTGGCATGCGTGAAATCACACAACCTTTCACAGAACAACCCCTGTTCTGCTGAGAAGTTGAGCAAAATGTAAACTAAAAATCACAGTTAAACGATTTGCAAGTCTCTTATTCTCATATTTAATTCACAAAGAACATAGTAAACAAGAAGAACAGGTCAGTAAGAGGGCTGGGAATCAAAAGAGCATTTTGGAAAAGGCTGAATCTCTCAGAAGTAAAAATGGGCAGATGTTCCTCTGTGAAAAATTGGGGAGACTTTGAAAATCCCATCATCTGCAGTACATAATATTATCAAACGATTTTGAGAATTTAGAGAAATCTCTGAGCTCAAGTTAGTGTTGGATGCCAATATGTCAATATTTAGGAAACCACTGATGCCACACCCCCCATATTAAAAAGAAGAGGGACCATCTGACCTGTTATCAGTGCACAGGTCAAAACCCTGCCTCTCTGATGGTATGGGGGTGCATTAGTGCCTCTGGCATGGGTAGCTTAAACCTCTGGAAAGGCACCATCAATCCAAAGTATAAACAGGTTTTAGAACAGCATATACTGCAAATATTTATGTTTTTCAGGAAAGGCCTTGCATATCTCAGCAAGACGACGCTAAACCTCATACAGCATCTATTACAACAACATTAGAAGAGTCCGGGTGCTGAACTGGCCTGCCTGCAGTCCAGACCTCTTGTCAACTGAAAACGTTTGACACACCATGAAATGAAAAATCCAGCAAAGACGACCGTTGGACTGTTGAGCAGCTAGAATCCTACATCAGATAGGAATGGGACAACGTTCCCTGTAAAACCTGCAGCAGCTGCTCTCCTCAGGTCCTAGATGTTTACAGACTGTTGTGAAAAGAAGAGGAGGTGCTTCACAGTAGGAAACATTTCCATAAAATTCAAAATTACCATATTTTTTCCTAAACATTGTACAATTTATGAGTTTAAACATTTAATATGTTCCATTTTGAATAAAATATGGGTTTAAGAAATTTGCAAATCGTCGCATTTTGTTTTTGATTGACATTTTCCGCACTGTACCAGCTTTGTTTGGAGCAAACATGAAGCTGCTCAAAACAGCTTCTGATTTCCTGAAGTGTTACGGAAGTCCCCACAGCTCGGTGACGGCAACATCCTGTGTCCTCTCATTGTGTTTCAGTGCCACGGAAACGGAGGAATCCAAACACCAGCGCTGACAGCAGCATCCATTCTTGTAAACTTGGTGTGATGTGACTCTGATTCACGCTTACATTGATGCCGGCCGTCTGCTCTGACGAGCTCCACCTCATGTACTCATAAGTTCCTATACGTCACTGAGTCAGTCGTCCACAATAAATCAAATAAAAGGCCAAAATTTGGTTCTATATTTACCTCTTCTTTTTTTTTACCTCTCAGGGTTTGTTGAAGTTATTGTTTCCGCTAGTCTTGAATTGTTTCCAGTCTTTTTCTGATTTATTGGGATTGCATGCATCATTTTCCTGTTAACCCATGCATGCTTAATAGTCCTTAAAAAATGATTCAAAATCCCTGTATTTGCTGTTTTCTTTGTCTCCCTTTGGTGTTTCTTTCTAAAATGAATCACAGTTCTGTCTTTTTCCCACCCTCTTCTGACAGAAGTAAAGATCAGATGCTATGATCTTACTCATATTTGCCATTTCATTACTTACTTTTTGCTGCTATTCTATTAAACTGTGTTGCTTTTATGCTTATATCAATACTTTGTAAACAACAACACACCAACACTCTTACTGTTTTTTGCATCAAGAAAAAAGAAAAGATAAATAATTCTTGGTACAACAAAGTGAAAGTTGCCAGGTTTGTTTTTATATTTCCAATAGATTAGCATGCCATAAGTGGATTAATTCAAAGCTTACAGTTATCACTGAATCCCTGCACTTGTTGTTGCGATCTGTTAACTTTTTGAGTTTGACGAGACGACAACATTTAGGCATCTTTCTTTATTAAACTGTGCAGCGGAGCCTGTGAAGCCCATACTGTAGATTTCCCAACGTATGCATGTATATGTTATAAACAAATGCAGAACGCCACTTAAGTCCTGTCTTTTGTGTGGCTCTCGGTGCATTTGATCTGGATTATGTTCGCTGAAAGTTGATTTGAGCCACAGGTTCCTCCTTTCTGGACCCCGCCCGTGATGAGCAGACTGACTTTAGTTCTGTCTGGGCCTCCACGTCTGGACTGGCTCAGTCCAGCACCGCGAGCTCTCGAGCCACCCACTCCTTTCCCAGCTGCCTGATAACTGAGTCTAGCCTGTGTGTACCCTGTCAAAGTAGATAAAACACACACACACATCGTGCATTTCCAACCCATCGTTGTAAGGATCACACCTTTTAGTGTTCACTTTGTGCTGAATGAGGGCAAAGCACGACGCCTTTTATGTTTTGTTGTGGACACAACTTTTCCCATTTTGGGTCGATTTACAGTAGTTGTAAGTAAAACACCTTTTCAGCAGAGAGTATTCCTGAAGTCACGCAGGAAACTTTTTGTCACTCTTCTCCATTTGTATCTTTTGGGGCTTCTAGCGCCAGTTGTCGGTTATAAAACTCACCTCGAGGCTGATCGTAAGTCAGTTTGGATTAGGCGGCTGTCCTGCAGACTTGCAGATGAAGTTTCCTTGTAGAAACGAATGTCTGAAGCGGCCGTGGGCTCAGATATGGGGGTCTGTACGTGACCTATAGAGCTCCTCTGAGTTCTTGATGTCGCCCCTCGCCTCTTTAAACAGTAACACGACCCCCTGAGCCACATTAAACTGCTCACCTTTTGTTAATGGCTCAAATGTTTCTGTTTTAAAATGTGCATGCCCTCACCTGGATGGCTTGTGCTATATTTTGGCTTTGCAGCATCATATTTTGATTTAAATATTAAAGTTTATTAGAGCTTATGACTCTCATTCTTCCGGATAAAAGTTAAGTGAAGCTCTAATTGATTTTTTAATGCATTCACCGAGCAGATTAAGCATCAACTCTTTGGATTTTCTTATTCGAACCTCAGGTTTTTTCACAATATTTAAACAAAAACAGTGTTATTAAATCATGAAAATTCAGGAAAACTAAACTTTTGTTTCAGCTTCGTCTTGGTTCACATTATTCCTGTAAAGAGCCTTTCAAAGTTTTCTGATTTAAGTTTTGGGCGTATTCATAAAAAACTAATAAATTAGATGCCAATTATACCAAGCAGGCACCTCTAATAAACCTCAGAGGTTTGCTTTTGACATAAAACACCAAAATGAAACATTTAAAAAAAGTCTGGATAACTTCTCCAGAGTCTTTTCTGGCCTTAACAGCTGCTTCCTTTTGTTTTTCTGATCAGTCATGCATACTCAAGTAGAACTGCGGGGCAAACAGGCAAAGAGCAAGGTCTCCTTTTGTAGTAATTCGATTCTGATTTTCTAGGAAACATGCAGGCCAGATGCACCCAGAGATACTCATCCATTGAGTTAAGACAAAGGAACAAAAGGCGTAGAAAGTTCCTTCCTGTTGCTGCGCCGGACTTTATGATTTCAGATGCGAACCTGCTCATTAGAGGTCGAAAAGAGCCAACGTCTTTCAGTGATGATCGGTAAACAAAGCACAAAGAAGTGGTTATGAGCCATCTGTCGGAGCCTGAGGTGATGTAAACAAACAGATGAAGCTGCAACATGTTTTGTCTGAATGACGGACGAACAGGAGGCAGAGAGGTGGTTTCCTCTCTGACGAGGTTTGGGGAATTCGAGCCAAGTAACCCAATTGAGCTAATTTCATTTCACTTTCTCCCACACCGATGCTATCTTTTTTACTTCCTGTGTTTATAAGAAGCCAAAAGAGGGCAGTTTTTGTGGGAGAGCGAGCAGCAGCACTTCAAAGTTTGGGATCCATTAGGCCATTTTAGGAGGAAAATACGGCAGAAATGCCAAAAATGTTTGTGCTTGTTGTGTCGCCAGGCTGCCCACATCCTCTCCTCCTGCACAGGCTTTCTGGTCTGACCTGAGACTGGCTTTACAAAGGATCCAGTGTTGAGCTTTGTACTGCTCCGATGCTGTGCCATACCCATCCTTTGACATTTGAGCTGTATTTTTGTTCTCTTATGGGTAGCTGCTTACAATAGCAGGTGGGTAATGTCATTTTATACCCCTGTGTGGAGCAAAGTACAGTAGACTAGATGAACTGGTTCTAATTTAAAACCTCCCAGATGATCACCGTTTGAGTCAAGACAAGCGTGGTTTCCAAACAAAATAAAACCACTTAACAGGAAGAATGAAAGCCACAAGAGAGTAAAGCTCTAATATACTTTAAATTTTAGCTAAGCAACATTAAATTAAAGGCCTGGCGTACCTTAAGGGAATGCATATCACCTGTTGCCTTTCATGCCAGGGATTTAGACTAAGATTGTCAAATATAGAAATAACAAAATTACAGCCAATATTAGTTAATCCTTCAAACTAAGACTATGTGTGATATTGCAATGTCTTCCAACATCTGGTAGAACTTGGAGCACAAGTTGTGAATGACTCTCAGCTACTATCACATGAAATTTCAGTTCAGTATCTGTAAAACTGACTGAGTAAGAGCCGATTTTGTGTTGGCTGAGGGCGATTCGTTGTGGCGGCAATCTTGAATTGGATTGACTCCAAAAGCGAATCAGTTGTAGATGTGCATCCAATGATTACTTTTGGAGTTCCATTAAAATTTGTCCACTGGTTCAAGAGATATGTTGCTAACAGACAGGCACACACACACACAGAGGCAAAAACATCATCACCCATTGTTTTGCTTTTGGCGAGGAGCGGTAAGTGTTTGCGGTTTTATTATTTAGATTTATCAACTGATGCTTTGTTACACATATGCAGCAGCTACTGGTTAAAAATAAAAATAAAAACTCTTAGACAGTTTATCAAAGCAGAGATAAAAACGGGAAACGCTGCTCTTCAGATCTGAGTAAAACCTTCCCAAAGTCAGAGAAGTTGGTAAAAATGTCTCCCCGGAGAGGAAAGAGTGGCTCACAGGTCAGACGAGGGAGAAAATTTACTACCATAAACTACTACTATAAACAGGACACATTCCTCCAGTAATTCTGAACATCTGGTATGCATGCTGCTTCACCCCCCACCACCTTCTTTTTTTTTTTCTTTCTGTGTGAGGTTTTAAGTCTTGTCAAAATATTCCATCCTCAACATCTTGGCACTGCTTCCCACCCTCTTATGGCATTCTCAGACGTGAATTATTTCATTCGTCTCACAGCTTTTATGTGCGTTCCTCACCGACCTATCAGCTCAGCTTTAAGTCCTCACGTGAGAACGACTCAACTAGGTAATTTTGATGCTCCTGTGCAGCGTTTTACCTCTACCGGTGACTGAGCGGTTTGTCATGGGGACGGGTGTGTTGTTTTCCCAGCCAAGGAAAGTTGAACAAGCAGCGCTGTGGACATCACGTGTGGCTCGGAGCGGGTTAAAAGGGCAGAGAGTGTTGCATTGTGGACAGCAGGCTGAGTTATAGCGGCAGGTTAAAAAAGTCGATCTTGTGGCTGCTCTTGTCATGGCGAGACTTCCCTAGGAAACAAAAAAAATAATAATTCCACTTGTGTCTACAAAGAAAAATGCTGAGGCGATCACTTTCAGGGCTAGTTTCTTTTACTTTTAGTTTTCCTCGTTTTGAAAATTCCCCCCAGTTTACAAGCGTTCTGCTCAATGAGTCACAAGCTTCTGTCATGCAGTTTTTCACTTGTCATGAGGACATGAACCGTCTCAACGAACGCTGTGGTCGCCGTACACAAATTGGAGCATTTAGGGTTTAATTTGAGCCCAGTAAACAGTCCGCCTGCGGACATCTCGAATGGTGTTGAAGTGTTTTTTTATGGCTGGTTTGGATGACAGTTCTGGCAGCAGACCGCCGCTCCGATAGCAGCATGTTGTGGTTACAAACAAAGCGCAGCCCGAGTGAGAATCAAGCTGGAGGAGATCCGGATCATCTCCTTCAACAGGATGCTGAAAGTCAACACAGGAAGTTAGGTCACGGTGTTAAGTCCCTAAAATTTTGCTCTTCCTGCTGCCGCTGGCGCCAGAGGCCTCTGAAGCACTGGCTCAGTCACAGCGACTATAAATAGACAAACGGAGATGAAAATAAAATAAACTGTCTTTCTGTGAACTGATGCTAATGTTTGATATTTTCAGAACTCGATGAACCTTCCCCCGGACAAAGCCCGGCTCCTCAGGCAGTATGACAACGAGAAGAAATGGGACCTGATCTGTGACCAGGTGAACTTAGAAACGACCAAACACACACACACACACACCTGCTGTCATAGCTCTATCTGCGCTGACACACTCCCTGCATCAAACTCATGTCACTGTTTTCTCTGTTGTGTGTCTCCAGGAGAGGTTTCAGGTGAAGAATCCACCTCACACCTACATCCAGAAGCTCAGAGGATACTTAGACCCCGGAGTCACACGAAAGGTGGGACGAAAGGTTGTCTTAAAAGAAACCCTACTAATTTTTGCACATTGAGTGAAATCAGATAAGTCAGTGATTCTCAAGCTTTTCGTGCTGCGTCCCCTCTCTGGAGGGAGAAGACCTTTTAGATTTTCAGACACGCAAACATCTCTTTTTTTTTAAAATCTCAAACAGCAAGATCTCTCCCATCTTTGTCTGCTTTGATATAAAGCAGCTTTTTTTTTTCCAATCTCTGAGTCCACACTGACATGTCCGTCTAACCGCCATGGTTTGTGCAGCACAAAAATAAGCCTGAGTTGCAACAACATCTAAATATTAGTTCCGCCTACAACTGTTTTAGGGCCAAATAAAAAACTGGAGCAGTCACATGCCCCCCCTCTGACATGGCACTGAACCCCACCCCCACCCCCCCAGGGGCCACGCACCATAGTTTGAGAACCACTGAAAAACCTGAAATAAAAATATCTGATCCTTGTCTGAACTGTTCAGGTTTACTTTGGTTCAGTCACTGGTGAAGTTCTTTTTTCTTCAGGGATAAGTAAGAATTTCTGAAGTGGGGTCTTGCAGAAAGGTTGTCAACAATTAATATCTCACCTGTTGATAGATACCTTTTTAATTGACCTCCATTTGGAGAAAAAATTGTTTACTTCTGACCAGATTAACAAGCTAACAGCTAAACTAAAGTGGATCTGAACCATCTAAAAAAACTCCTTTCTCAGACGTTTCATGGTGGTTTGAGTGAATTCTACTTTACAGCACCATTAATTTACATTTTACACAATTATTCCAGCAAAAAAATCTTATGATATTTGTGCTGGAGGTGCCTCAGGGTACACAATAAGTGCTACAGCTAGCTGCTAGCTTACCTATAATGATAGGAAATAACTGTGTAATGTGTAAAAAACAGTGATGTAAAAGTTTCTAAATTATTTGCACAAACCACTATGAATGTTTTGGGGATTGGAGCTGTTTTAAGATGGCAAGAGTCCACTTTATTCTTGAGCCGTTAGCTCGTCAGTTCGGTCAGAATTAAACTCTTTTTCTCCAGCAAAAAGTTAATACCAACAGGTGAGATAATAACTGCTTATCACCCTTCTACAGAACCCCGTTCCAAAACATCTGAAGGGGACCCACAGAAATTAATCTCTGCTTTCTTTCTTTCCTACAGAAGTTTCGCAGGCGTGTGCAGGAATCCACAAAAGTCCTGAGGGAGCTGGAGATATCTCTGAGGACTAACCACATTGGGTAATCAACTCTTATCTTCAGATAAAGTGCACAGCTGTAATTACTGGCGCACAAAGATCGGGGAAACCGCTTTATTGTTTTTTTTTTTGTGAAGAATATTCTTTTGTGAGCTTGGGCGCCCCCTCCCTCCCTCTCTTCCCCCGCATCCCACCATATTGTTCTAGCTTGCCAAACCCTGCGGCTCTACCTTGCAGAGCTGGTCCTCATAATGCCCAGATGGCATCCATTGTGTGTGTCCTTGTCCACTCCCCCGTAGTGCTGAGCAGGAAGCTTTGTTGTGTGTATGCCAGAGGGACAGGAAGCCTGGCTGACCAGTGGAGTGCTGGACAACGAAAACAAGCAGAAAAAAAAAACAACCCACAAGGACACTTTTTGGGTATAGTAGAGGAACAATATAAGAAAAATGACTGGGTGTTAAAACGTGATGCAGTGACAACTTCAAATTAAAGAAAAAAGGCAAAAAAACAAACAAAAACCAAAACAAAACACAATCAGGTTTTAATCACCAGAAAGATGAAAATAAAAAAAATAAAAAAATGAAAAGGAGACCTTAATTCAGAAGACTTTTGTGGGTTGGATTGAGTGTAACAGATGTTGATTTATTCTGTGTGTGTGTGTGTGTGTGTGTGTGTGTGTGTGTGTGTGTGTGTGTGTGTTTTCCTAACATTGCCAAGACAATCTGAAAAAACAACTGGTTGGAAAGAAGCAGACGGAGCTAAAAGGGGCTCACAGACGAGGAGGGATCGAGAGGCTGGGGCAGGAAACGGATCATCAACCTACCTCTCTGCCCCCGTTCTCTTCTCCCTCCTCGCTCTGTTCTTGTTGTTGCTTTGTTCCCTTCTCTCTCTCCCCCTCTTTCCCTCTGCTGCTTCGTTTAGGGGCTTGATTGGTTTCCTGCCTGGCTTATCCATTGGCTGACTCGCAGCCCCTAATCATAACCAGCGCTCACGGACTATTTTAGGAACCTTTTACCCCGATCCTGCCCCTCGGAGTTTCCTGAAGAAGAGGGGAGGAATTGAACGGGTTCTGCGGGGGAAGGCAGACCTAATACTGTTCAGTGTCAGGGCTCCGACCTGAACCCAGCTCTCCCAGACTTATGCCCCTTACATTCTTCCTTCAGTCGCAGAGGGAATTCCTTTGTTTGGAATCGTTTCTCTCTGTGGAAAACAGAAGTGAAATGGTGACGAAATATGAAACCTGACTTGCTTTTGCCAGTTTTTTTTTTTTTTGTTTCCATTGACTTTTTCCCCAAATTCTTTCATTCAAGGGCGAGGAAAACTTTGTTAAGGAATACTTTCATGCATTCTTCTGGTTCTGTCCGTGACATAAATTCTAATGCAACATCGGCATTGCTTTAACAGATGACAAAATGAGGAAGAAACCAGATTTCACCAGATTTGAAACAAGCTGAACGACAGAATGGACGACAGAAAGTGAAAGCACCTTCAAATATGAAAAATCCCTCTATTTCAAAGGAAAGGTGTCTAAACATGCAGCTATAACAAGTTCATGGGGCCAAAGTTGACTCAGATGACACATAAACCGTTTGAGGAATAGATACCTATATACGTTTGGAGAACGTTAGGTAGAGATGCAAAGTTACACAGAAATACACATCAAAGAAAAGTGATTTTTCCCTTGAAGACAGAAGTCTGAAACTGGTCGAAACGTCATGTTTGAAGCCGAGACTCTTCTCCTCTTTACTTACCAATATCATTATGTTACACTCATGCTTCCCTGGTGGGCGGATCTGCATACCTCAAATAAAAGATGCAGCTTATTAGCAGTCTGGAAAGAAAATCAGCTATTCTGCAGCGATGCGCTTTTTGAACATTTGAGCATTTATGGAAAATCCTTGTGGATCGCTAAAAAATAAAAAACTTGCAATAATGGCTTTTAATCTGAATGGATTTGGATTTGTATCCGCCCGGCCTGTTTTAGGAAGCTGCTGTTTAGAAAGTAGGATTTAACTTTGCTGTTTTTTCTTTTTTTTTTTTTACAGTCAGAAGTTTAATAGATTTATTTTGTCCATGATGTGGGTGTTCCTCAAGAGTTTTTACAGTAAAAAAAAGTAGAACTGCAAAACTTGTTTTCATTAAATAACAGTCTGAAAAACAGACGTTTTACTGCTCTGATTGTTGCCAAGAAAACTGTAATCCAGTCATCGTTCCTTCCTGGACCCATCAGGGATAATTTACTCATAAGAAGGTCATTAGCTGGAATTCATAAACCTTTGGTATTTGGTGTGTAGATTAGGCCTAATTTACACAAGTTCTGTCTTTGTCTTATCTGCTCTGTTGGTACCATCTACAACTTCTTTTATTTTACCTCCTGTTTCTTGTAAATCCTCTTGAGCAAGTTACAGTAACTCTGCCAGAAGTTCAATTCTCATCAAGACAAATTTAATGTTTAATGTTGTTCTAATAGAAGGAAAGTAGCCCTCCCAAAAAAACAGATTTTACAAGACTACAAATTTACGATTCTTTGTGAGGTTTAGGACTCACACTAATCAGTTTTCTTTCTGTTTTTTGTCCTTTCTTCTCCATCCAAGTGGAAAATGTAGTCGTTAACAGTAGAGTGAAGGTGTGTTTCTGTTTTTGGTGCCCTGCTGACCCCTCTCTTTTCCCGGATGTCCCAGGTGGGTCAGGGAGTTCCTCAATGATGAGAACAGAGGTCTGGATGTGTTGGTGGAGTACCTTTCCTTTGCCCAGTGTGCAGTCATGTAAGTACACACACCTCTCTCTCTCTCTCACACACACACCTTTCATCACCAAAACCTTTTCCTAAGAACTGGGCTGGGCTGTGAATCCTGCTGCTGCGGAGCCTGTAGGAAGCTGCCTGTGCATCTAAAATGTGTTCTTGCGTTCTTCGGATGTGTTTGCAAACATGAATGTGTTTCTGGATCGATGCTACATGATTTATATGCTGCCTGAATGGGTCAGAATCCCTGTGCTGAGCTTTATGATACAGCTTCCTGTCAAGTTTTTGTGATAACTCCCCCTCCCCTCCCCGGCTCTCAAGCAAGCTGCCTCGCTAACCTAACCTCCCCCCGATCCCTCATCTCCCCCCCCTGTGCCTCTGTGTCGGCTTCTCCATCTGTCTGTATGTGGCCCAGGTTGGATTTTGAGGGGACGGAAAAAGGGGAGGATGGCTTCTTGGACAAGGCGAAATCATGGAGCAGGTCCATAGAGGATCTGCACCATTCGAGCGCCCAACCCTTCTGCAACACTCTGGTGCGCTCTGCCCGCCAGTCTGTCCTGCGGTACGTAGCTCCCCCCCCCTGCAATCAGCTCTCCCTCCTACCAGCTCGCTTTGCTTACTTTGAATGCTTTAAACAGCGGATTAGCATGCAAAAAGTTTGGGGCAATTTTGTTTCCGTTGCTCTCTGCGCAAACCCAATCAAACATGAGCTTTGGCCCTTCATGCTTCGGTAATGGTCCTCCTTCATCTGTCCAGATGTGCATCCGCACCGTCTGCAGAAAAGATCCAGCTGTGAGCAGCAGCAGATGTCAGGCAGCTAACAGAGTCAGGGATGTTAGATGAAAAGACTGATAAGAATTATTAGAATGCATGTTTTTAAAAAAGATTAAAATGAGAGAAACTTTCAGTTGTTTTTTTGTTTTTTAATGGGATGTTAATAAAAATGTGCAAAAAAAATATAACCACAGTTCAGGCCATTTATAGACTGCATAGGAAAAGGAATAAAAGGTGCACAGGATGACTGTTCAGGTCTGTTACATAACAGCAGTGTGTGTGTGTGTGTGGGTGTGCGTGCACATTTTGGTTTGATGACAGCAGCCAGGAAACCAGGCGTTTCCCATAATGCATCTGCAACCTCAAAAAGTTTTTTTTTTTTTTTTTCAATGTTAGTTCTCGTTCTCTGTAATTTTCTCTCTTTCTCATTTTCTTGTGAGACTCACTTTTAACTCAAGTCACACGAAAGTCAGATAAACAACCGAAAATAACAAAAAAAAAAAAACCCAAAAAAACCCAACCTCAGAATAACTTAATATTTCAGCGTTATATTACTGGGAGGTTTTAACCTCTGCCATCTGTTGCAGCTATGGATCAGTTTCGAGCAGCAAAACCATCAAGAACTCCCGGCTCGTGAGTCAAAAAGATGACGTGCATGTGTGCATCATGTGCCTGAGAGCGATCATGAACTACCAGGTACCCAGTGCTGTCACCTCCACCTTAAACAGAGCTGCACCATGCACAGTCTGACACAGATAAGACAGTGTGTTTCCTGTGCTCAATATATACACTGGTTTTTCTGACCACATCCTGCTCTCTGTCTCTCCATCTCTTCGTGCAGTATGGCTTCAACATGGTCATGTCTCATGCGCATGCCGTCAATGAAATCGCCCTGAGTCTGAACAATAAGAACCCGAGGTAAGAACTGAGGACCCCCATCTCTACAGTATCAGGACTGGGGTCTAACAATAGGGGAAACCCTGAAGCCTGGTTCATACGATACGTCCGCCATTCTTCACGGGGCTCGGCTTCTCTCTGAAGTCGAGGATCAGAGGCGTGTGTGCAGGCTGTGAGAGGAATGTTTACTGAGGAGAGATTAGTGGTAAACCTCACTCTGTAATGAAGGCTGGGAGTACAGACACTTACAAAGCATAAAAAAGTCTGTGGGCTACGACTTTGTACACCGAATGTTGATATTCGCAGCAGTTTTGGAGGATTTTCCAAATAGCTGCGCAGACGTTACCTGTTTGCAGTTAAACTGTGTTCAGCTGGGTTGTAACGAAGGCGCCTCTCCTGCACTTCCAGGACAAAAGCTTTGGTCCTCGAGCTGCTTGCTGCCGTCTGTCTCGTCAGAGGAGGCCATGAGATCATCCTTTCAGCGTTTGACAACTTCAAGGAGGTGCCCAAAGCAACTTTTACAGAACTATGATACCCTTCTAGCATTCTCACAATTGTTTTCCTGTTTTTAAAAATTTTCCAAACGCTTTTTGCAGTCTACCTACTTCTGCATACTTTGTGCTATTTTAACCAATTATATATCAAAACGTTCAGCTCATTCCGGAGATGGGTGCTATGACTTTTGGCTTTTGTAACTTTTTTATTTTTCAATATATTTAACTTTACTTACAAATATTTGCAAATAAAATGACACTTTCAGTCCTTCGAAAACAATATTTTTGCATATTGCTCTGTTTTTGTTTTCTTAAGCTCCTTTTAGCTTTTTATCCAGAGTTTTGCTTCTTTTAGCTTTTATGATTCTTTTTGCTTTAAAAACTCAGCAAAGTCATTCAGGATTCTGGTTAAAAGTAAGATTTTTAACCTATCAATGGTCTAATAATGAGATAAATTCCCCAGTTTATTAAATTGCTACAAGTTTTTGTCCAAAAAGCAGCATAAAAGCCCACGCATCTGTGTGAAAGAATCAACGCTAAGTTTGGCAACTCCTCTGGCTGTAAGCGTAACTCTGTGGTGGCCTGCCGGTGGTTATTAGTCTCATGAAGACACCAGATGTGAGTCAGCCTTGAACAATGATAAAGATCTGCTCCCCAGTGGGAACCGGCAGACCTCAGAGATTTCCCTCGCCTCTCAGTTTCTGACTGCACAGTCATCTAAACTCTGGAACAGGACAATTACCTCGCAGCCCGAATCCCCAAAGAGGAGCTAATCAAGCCGCCAGTGCAAACATGATAATTATCCCGTGGTGCTATTTTCATAAACGATGCATTAATGCAAAGTGACAGGTCTGTGAAATCTCACAGGAAGGCCCACGGGTTGTTTTTAGACAGAGCTAAAGCAGCGATTCAGTTCTGGATCCACAACTTCATCACAACTGGGTCACTGGGTCTATAAGATGTTTGCTTTTTAATTATTTTTTTATTTTTTATTTCTTTTAGTATATTTTATATTTACTTTATGGGGCAAAAAGGTAAATTAAGACAAAGCAGAAGTTAAAAATAGGAGATTAAATTGTAGGAAAGCAGAAAGTCATTAGTACTAAATGTTGTTTGGATTTGTAAGATGTTTTACTGAAAGAAACAAACTTTATATCTGTTAACAACTAAAAGGTAATGCAATAAAACCATTCTGTGCAGTGATGTAGAAACATCCTTATAAACCATCAACTAGAGAAATAGCGTTTTCTGTGAAAATAAAGTGTGAAATGAGTCCTGAATGACTGAAGAGATTTGTTGGAGAAACTGAATCTGAGCTGTTAAAGCTAAACAAAAGAAAAAAAACACTAGCTAAAAGCTAAAAGTAGCAAAAAACTACATAATAATACTAATATTAATCATTGTGCTCTTTGGTAGAACAGGAAGTCCTTAAAGTCATTTGTTTTCAGAATAAAATTAACCCACAACTTTCATCAACATAAAAATTTCTCAAAAATGGATTCAAGGCAATGCACTTCATTACATTCCAGGATATCATATTTAGTCTAGCATCGGTTGGATATATTGTTACATTCTGACACAAGACAAGGACTGTAAAATGTCTTGTTTTTCTGGTTTAGAGGTACTTTTGTAAGCATCAACCTGGATGAAAGGAAGAGTAAATGTATTTCTATATTTCTTTTGTTCCAGGTTTGTAAAGAGAAGCATCGCTTTGAGAGACTGATGGATTACTTCCGCAGTGAGGAGGGGAACATCGACTTCATGGTAGGACCTTGTTTTACATATAGATCTTTTTTGTTGCGAGCACCTGTCTGACAGAAAAGATACACAGGGATGGATCTAATGTTCCATTTCTATGTGCCACTAACATCTGGTTTGTATCTGAATATCTGCACAAGTAAAACCACGTTTTACCACCAGGTGTAAGTGCAAAGATGCATGGATTTGATGTGCTGACCCAGATGCAGATCAGGCGTTAACCCCGGGTATGAACGAGGTCTCGGTCTGTTTGTTTTTCTGGTCCAGGTCGCTTGCATGCAGTTCATCAACATTGTGGTCCACTCAGTCGAAGACATGAACTTCAGAGTGCATTTGCAGTACGAGTTCACCAAGCTGGGACTTGATGACTACCTGGAGGTAAAGCAAACATTGTTCTGGTTAAAGTAGAGACTTCGGGTGATCGTAACGTGTCACTAATTCTGAACCGGTCTTTCTCGCGCCAGAAAAGCAAACATACGGAGAGCGACAAGCTGTCGGTGCAGATCCAGGCCTACCTGGACAACGTCTTTGATGTGGGTGGCCTCCTGGAAGACGCAGAGACGAAAAACGCAGCGCTGGAGAAGGTGGAGGAGCTGGAGGAGCACCTGTCCCATGTGAGTGCACCACCCAGTCTGGACCACCAACGCTGCTCCACTTGTGGGATTGTTGTGGAGCGCTTAACTCGTCTGTTTCTAACATGGCAATTAGAGATCCGCTCTGTTTGCTTTTCACAAGTGGTTGGGGATAATAGCTGGGCAGAATGCTGGGAAATACTGTGTGCGGAACAATATTATTATTATTGTTGCCGGGCCGTTCTTCATTGTGTGTCCCACGCTGCCGCGCAAAAGGGCCTCCTTCACATGGAAAGGTCGTAGGCAGCCCCTGACATCATTTGAGGAATTTCATAACAAACTGCTGCTCTCAGGGGTCAGGAATGATGCGGGCGGATCAGCGTGAAGATTCTTGGTGGATTCCTGAGCAACATGTGTAATGTGGTGCAAATCAAAACTAAAAAAACCCAGCCTTGTTCCTGCTGCATCATGCTGCTGGCCAGATCTTATTTCTTATTGATTGTAGAGTGGAGGCAGAGGGGAGGGAGTGGAGCCCGGAAAGATGCCCTCTCATCACTCTGCTCCTTCATCCCCAGGTGACGGAGAAGCTGCTGGAGGTGGAGAATGAAACGATGATGAAAGTAGCCGACCTGGAGAAGCTGCTCCTCCAGAAGGACAAGGACCTGCAGGCAATACGGGTCAGTAAGATTTCTAAGAAAATGGCTTCGCTTTCTCTTTGTGTTAGCGAAGATCAGATTCAGATGCGCGCCGCTAAATCTGCTGCGATAGAAAATTAGGTCACAAGCGAGCAGGATGTTTCTCTTAAACTTGTGGAGTCATCACATTTGTGCTCTCTGCCGCCTCCTGGTGACCGCGCAGGAGACGTACGAGTCGACCAACACCCAGGTCAACACCCTGAGGAGGATGATCAAGGAGAAGGATGCTGCGTTCCAGAGGCACTTCAACATTGAGAAGCGGCTCCTGGAGCTGGAGCAGCAGGGCACCATCCGCCTGCACAAGAAACCCGACGGTGACATCACCATCGAGCCGCTGGGCGTCGGCGGCAGGCTCGGGATCCCCCTGGGGAATTTAGGCCAGTTGTCTCTGGGTCCAACGGCCGGGCTGACAGAACTCGGAGGAGTGGACACCAGCTTACCACCAGCAAGTGAAGCTCCTCCGCCTCCTCCTCCGCCGCCGCCTCCTCCCCCTCCCCTGCCGTCTGCTTCAGGTGATGCATCATGACTCAGAGGGATTATTTCTGATGACACATTCATGTGATTGTTGTCTTACTTGATTTCGGACTCACAGAGAGAGGAGGGGGTTATTTTCAGTTCTCCTATTTGCTCTTTCATGCCAAGTGAGGTGATGTGTGAAAGCACGGCTCATCTAACCCAGACAGGAAAAGGAAACAATACAGTTTCCTTTGTGGTCATGTGTGAACAGAAAGGCTCCATTTGCTGTTTGTTTTCAACTCTTTTTTGCAGGATTAAAAAAAAAACAACTGAAAAAGTTAAAAAACAATCACGCAGAAACAGAATGTGCTGTTATCAAATCCTCTTCTATGTTATTCACTGCAGCACCGGTGCCACCACCACCTCCTCCTCCTGCTCCTCCTCTGCCTGATGCGTCTCCCTCCGTCATCCTGAGCGTGGGTCTGTCAGGTGAGAGCAAAGCGAATACGTTTCTCGAACACTTTTTATATTTCACAGCATCATTTAACTCAATTGGGTATTTGCACTTTGCCCACAGCTATCAGGATCAAGAAGCCCATAAAGACCAAGTTCCGCTTGCCTGTTTTTAACTGGACGGCCCTGAAGCCCAATCAGATCAACGGCACGGTCTTCAACGAGATCGACGATGAGCGTGTGCTGGAGGTACGTTCCTGTGATGCTAATTAAAGTCACCAGAGGAGGACCAACAGGATAGACGGCGCTGTCCATCAGCACAACCCGCCTGAAGGAGAAGATAAGTTCCCAGGAGGTTTAGACCAACAGAGTAAAGTGTTGTTCTTGTGCAGGTTCTGGATCTGGAGAAGTTCGAGGAGCTGTTTAAGACCAGAGCGCAGGGTCCTGTTGTCGATCTTTCCTGCACAAAGAGCAAAGTAGCCCAGAAAGCAGCGAACAAGGTCACGCTTCTCGACACCAACCGCTGCAAGAACCTGGCCATCACGCTGCGAAAGGCCAACAAGACCACCGAGGAGATCTGCAAAGCGATAGAGAAGTATGCGTCCGCAGCGAGCACGAACGAAACGAATCACGGGGTTGAAAAAAAAAGGTGACTGATCGGTGCCGTGTCTCGTCAGGTTTGACCTCAAGGCCCTACCCGTGGACTTCGTGGAGTGCCTGATGCGTTTCCTGCCCACTGACGCCGAGGTGAAGGTGCTCCGTCAGTACGAGCGCGAGCGGCGTCCCCTGGACCAGCTGGCCGAGGAGGATCGCTTCATGTTGTACTTCAGCAAGATTGAGAGGCTCACCCAGAGAATGAACATCATCACGTTCGTCGGGAACTTCGCAGACAACGTGAACATGCTCACGCCGCAGCTGAACGCGGTCATCGCTGCGTCCGGTTCAGTGAAGTCCTCTCCGAAGCTGAAGAGAATGCTCGAGGTGAGGAGTCTTCACTTTCACGCTGCTTTTATGATGACTTCACTTTTATGTTTTGTGCATAAAAACACGTATTTTGGGGTCTGCTTTTAGATCATCCTAGCTTTGGGAAACTACATGAACAGCAGCAAACGAGGCTGTGTTTATGGCTTTAAACTTCAAAGTCTTGATCTGGTGAGTAATGTAAAAATATAATCCAGTTTTTCTCGCTCTTGGTAGATCGTGTCATCAGTATTATTTTCCTTTCTCACACAGCTGCTGGACACCAAATCTACAGACAGAAAAATGACTTTGCTTCACTACATCGCTCTCATTGTGAAGGAGAAGTACCCTGAACTGGCCAACTTCTACAATGAACTGCACTTTGTGGATAAAGCTGCCGCAGGTAGGTTTGCACAAAATGTATTTTTTTTTTTGGACATTTCCTTGATTTTAGCTACATATGTTTCTCCTGACTGTGTGCAGTATCTCTGGAAAACGTGCTGCTTGACGTTCGAGAGTTGGGCAAAGGCATGGACCTGATCCGGAGGGAGTGCAGCCTCCACGATCACGCCGTCCTGAAGGGTTTTGTCCAGGGTAGTGACGCACAGCTGGACACGCTGCAGAGAGACGCTAAGACAGCAGAGGTACCCTGCACCGTACTCACCGAACCACAGCCTCAAAAATAGACACGAAGTGCCTTCATCTGACTGTTTGTCACACACTCGACAGTGCTTACAAACCTTTCTTCCCCCTTTTGGACTCTAGGAGGCCTTCAACAGCGTGGTGAGCTACTTCGGAGAGAGCGCCAAGACGACCCCGCCCTCGGTGTTCTTCCCCGTGTTTGTGCGCTTCATCAAGGCCTACAAGGTGAGGACGGCAGCCTCCCCGACCGGCAGCTTTCTCCGCCGGTCGTATGGGAGGTTCCCCGCTTCGAGCGGAGGGGAGCAGAGTTTGGGTTTTAGCACAGGACGTGGTGTGTTCAGGTCCAAAGGCAAATAACAGGAAAAGCCAGCTGGGTCTGACTTTAGAGCTGCAGCTGTGGCTTTTAGGCTGTGTGTGTGTGTGTCCCCTCCCGTCTACCTCTTACCCTCTAACTCCGGACAGCCGCGCCCTGCCCCGCTGCACAAACACACTTCCTGAGATTGTTCTCCGACTGGATTTATGGTTCTGCTCAAGGAAACGTACAGCTCAAAGATTTCTGGGTGCAGGTGTCATATGGCGTGTGGGTATGAAATTTAAAAGGCTATTCTTGCATAAAACTGATACAGTCTAGATTAGTTGCCGGCCGCCGCAATGAAAGGCGGGCCATGATGTAATTGCCTTTGTGCACGCCTGTTCATTTGTTTGTCTGTTAGCGAAACATCTTGTGGACCAGAGAGCGAAATGTAATGAAACTCTCAGGAAGTAATCCCTGAATATACCTTTACAACTGATTAATGTTTGGAGGCAGCTTGATTCCTTACGGCTGCCACAGATAATCAACCGTAGAAAACACAAAAATTGCTTTGACTCAGTCATTTTAGTCGTTTGTGGGTGAGAGTTATGCTCAACATACAAGACAGAAGGTAATATACGCTCCTTCAAGAGTACTATTTTCATTAACCCAGTTTTACTGGTGTGTAATACTAGATGCACAAATCTCTGGTCCGAGCCCGGTTTCTCTTTCGTTTCCTGCATATGTTAGACTTAGACAGAGCTGAATCATTTTTGGCTGTTGCTTTGTATTCACGTCTCGTTCAAAGAGCAAAAGCGTTTGATTTTATCCACCCGAGGCGACAAATGTTGAAAAGATTCAAAATATCTGACAGCTTAGTCCCCTCAGAATCACCCGAGAAGCCGTGTTTGTGGAAAAGTTTCCAGGAGAAACAGATGCTGTAATGCCTCCCTGGCAGGTGACCGGCTGGACGTCCATGTGCCTTCGAGCAGATTAGAGAACTCCTAACGAGGTGCAGTTGTTGAACGTTGTCACCCACTCCTGGCTGCCTGTGTAGGACGCTGATTGATCCAAATTACCGTGCGCTCGCCACAAACACGTGACCCGAGGCCTGGCGAGATGGACTCTCTGTGTTTGGGTTTGGATATTTTTTGCTGAGCTGCTGTGGGGGTTTTTTTTAGCGTGGGAAGTGAAGGCAAAATGTCCCCACCCGCTCCCTTGGCTACTTTTTTTTCCATTTTTTTTTTTTCAAATGTTGAGCTATTTCTTGAAACTGAAGACGACTAAATACATTTTTATTAGGTGGTTGTGTTTACCAAAGCATGCGTTTCCTGTTTGTGTTTAAAGAGGCCACACACGTCTGTTGACTCTGATTTATTTGAGCTGCAGTTATTTGTTACAGAAGCCTCATCTTTTGCTCCTCTCAACAGGATGCAGTGGAAGAAAATGAGCTGAGGAAGAAGCAAGAGGAAGCAATGAGAGAGAAGCTACTTGCACAGGAGGCTAAACAGCACGACCCCAAGGTACGGTCCGAGCCGAGTGAAACCCCTCGTGTGTTTTTTTTTTTTTTTCTCTGTGCTGAATAAAACCAAAACACGTCTCCTCCCTGCTGGTGCAGGTCCAGGCCCATAAGAAGAGGCAGCAGCAGCAGGAGCTGATCGCAGAGCTGCGAAAGCGACAAGCCAAAGACCACCGGCCTGTTTACGAGGGCAAGGACGGGACGATTGAGGACATCATCACAGGTGGGCCAGAAAGAACCATTAAAGGAGCCCATGTGGGCGCCAGCAGCCCCAGTGCTCCCAGGCTACAGATGACTGTGGTCCTGGTCTGCTCCGCTCCTTTGAAGTGCACCTTGTGCTACGTGGTGCAAACACGAGCACATCTGGAGCGCGGCACGTAGCGGCTCAGCAGCTGCTGCTTGTTCCACGACGCGCCGTCTAGTCAGCCCTGAAGTTTACTGAAGCTGCTGAGCCTCGATTGTTAGAAACCAGTCAGGCAAGAAGTTCAGGATTAGAGTTCAACTTTATTATTATTTGTTTTGGGCAAAGATCTCCTTAAACTTTGACCCTTTTAAATGCAAGTACACTTGGTTTGGGTGGTTTCTAAAGCTGGGGTCGTGAAGTGTTGAGTTCAGGGTCTTAAGATGACCACTACTTTGCTATAATTGTTATAAGAGATAAACGTGTGGGTGTGAGTAGAAAAAATATTCTAATAGTTGCCATTATGCTCTTGTTTAATTGGCCTAATAGTAATGTTTGCATACTCTGACCAAAGATAGTTAGAATCACACGTCTTTGCTGCTGTTCATTTGTAGGTCAGACACTGAAACGTTTTGGAAAACATCATGGTGTCCAATCTTAGTATTCGAGGGCCAACACACCAGATTCAGTGGCTGAATTATGTCCATATTATGTCCTCAAGCTCCACAGAACCCTGTTAGTTAGATGTGTTAAAGCAGAGAAACATCCAAGACATGGATGACTAGGATTGGACACCACTGGTTTAGATGTACATTTTAAACATCCTTAATTTGTAGCTTCAAATGGGGTAAAAAAAAAAAGAAAAAAAAAGTAATTTGTGTCTCCAGCCTCAGCAGAGCCGATACGTTAACTGATGTTTTTGCCCTAATCTATAATTATTTCCTGTATAAATGTCGCATTAACTTTATCTCATGTGTCCAGCAGCACATTCAGTCAGCTTTTACACCCTGGACGTCTTTGAGGGACATGTTGAGCGTGTCCTAATCCCACTAAAAACTTGACTTTTACAAGGTTTCCTCCTTAGATTTTAGAGTTTCTTTTTTTTTTTCTTTTCGGGTTTATTACAGCCTCCCGACTAAGATATAGCCCCCAAAATGCCAGTGTCTCAGGTGTGACATGTTTTTTTCTTCCTCCTCCCCCCCTTCCTCCTCCTCCTCCTCCTCCTCCTCCTCCCCCCAGTACTGAAGAGCGTGCCCTTCACAGCCCGCACTGCTAAACGCGGCTCACGGTTCTTCTGTGAAGCCAACCTCTGCGAAGACGCCAACTGCTAGCCCTCCCACTCTCTAATGCCAAGGTTGTCCAGGTGTCTCCCATACCCCCAC